>NC_000076.6:3100000-3110547 GCF_000001635.26 Mus musculus | reverse complement strand
AAGGGTTCCACTACTCATGTGGGGATTCACTTAGTATGTGTGTGCAGACTTACTATGCGTGCGCAGACAGCATTTGTGTGCAGACTTAGTATGTGTGTGCAGACAGTATGTCTGTGCAGACTTAGTATGTGTGTGCAGACTTAGTATGTGTGTGCAGACTTAGTATGCGTGCGCAGACAGTATGTGTGTGCAGACTTAGTATGTGTGTGCAGACTTAGTATGTGTGTGCAGACAGTATGTGTGTGCAGACTTAGAATGTGTGTGCAGACTTAGTATGCGTGTGCAGACAGTATGTGTGTGCAGACTTAGTATGCGTGCGCAGACAGTATGTGTGTGCAGACTTAGTATGTGTGTGCAGACTTGTATGTGTGTGCAGACAGTATGTGTGTGCAGACTTAGTATGTGTGTGCAGACTTAGTATGTGTGTGCAGACTTAGTATGCGTGTGCAGACAGTATGTGTGTGCAGACTTAGTATGTGTGTGCAGACTTAGTATGCGTGCGCAGACAGTATGTGTGTGCAGACTTAGTATGTGTGTGCAGACTTAGTATGTGTGTGCAGACAGTATGTGTGTGCAGACTTAGTATGTGTGTGCAGACTTAGTATGCGTGTGCAGACTTAGTATGTGTGTGCAGACTTAGTATGTGTGTGCAGACTTAGTATGTGTGTGCAGAGGGTCTGTGTGTGCAGACTTAGTATGTGTGTTCTGTGTTAGTATTGTTGTTTAGACGGTATGTGTGTGCAGACTTAGTATGTGTGTGCAGACTTAGTATGTGTGTGCAGACTTAGTATGCGTGTGCAGACAGTATATGTGTGCAGACTTAGTATGTGTGTGCAGACTTAGTATGTGTGTGCAGACTTAGTATGTGTGTGCAGACTTAGTATGCGTGTGCAGACAGTATGTGTGTGCAGACTTAGTATGTGTGTGCAGACTTAGTATGTGTGTGCAGACTTACTATGCGTGCGCAGACAGTATGTGTGTGCAGACTTAGTATGTGTGTGCAGACAGTATGTGAGTGCAGACTTAGTATGTGTGTGCAGACTTAGTATGTGTGTGCAGACTTAGTATGCGTGTGCAGACAGTATGTGTGTGCAGACTTAGTATGTGTGTGCAGACTTAGTATGCGTGTACAGACTTAGCGTTCAGGTGGTTGTTGAGTGTAATTATGTCATTTAACTCACTAATCAAATGAAAAGGCTTCCTGGTAAAAGTGTATTTTTTATCTCCCTCAACACAAGTGTTGAAATCCAGCACTGTGTACTCTAAGCAGTGTAACTCAATCACATTTAGTGATTTTGAACATAGGCTGGTCCCTCCCCTGGGCTGTGCCCTAGTTTCTGTGTTGTTCTTAAGGCCCTTCTGGAGGTTTATGGTTAGGGACCACCTCAGAGGCTCAATCACCCCCAAACAGCTTAAGACCTATGGTAACACACTCATCCACTTACCCACTGGCAAAACTAGGGGAGATTCATTTAATATGGAGAGGCCATCCAAGATGTGGGACAGCTGTAGAGATGGAGGTTAGCCTGTTGTGCTTGCAATGGAACCCTGCTCCCAAGACCTGTGCTCTCTCCATTTGACCATAAAGTCTGATATGGTGCTTAACTGGAACCCAGGTGTACATGAAGTTTGGTATTGTATTCCCTCTGAACTTTGTATATAACAACTGAATTGAACTCTTGGGGTTTGGTTCAGTCATCAAAGTTGAAGCCCTAGACCTCACTATTGAGGATGTTTGCTTTGGGTGACCACCTGCTTCTGACACCATGTTTATTAAATGAATGAGTACAAAGGAAAAAAAAACCACTCATGCAATGAAATAAAAATAACTGAATCTTTTTCTTTCTGATGTAGAACAGGCTTCTACAATAGGAAATGTCCAGGTCCCTGGCATTTCCCCAGGTCCCTGGGGGGGTCACTGTTTTTTGTTTTTTTTTGTTTTTTTTTTTTTTTGTTTTTTTTAGTTTGTTTTGCAGCTGCACTGTATATTTGTAAAGGTGTGTGTGTGTGTGTGTGTGTGTGTGTGTGTGTGTGTGTTTACAGGACAGAGGTTAACCTTGTGTGTATATATCCACAGGTTCCATGCAGCTTGCTTTAAGACACAATGACTTTCACTAGCCCCAGCTCTCTGTGTTGGTGATCATGTCAGAGACACAAATCTGAATCACACATGTCCTAGAACTCCTTCTGGAGGCATTTCCCAAGAGGTGTCTTTTCTCTTAGGAGGTCCTCTTTGCTGACTTTCCAAATCCCTCACAGCTGTGCCATCAGCCCCATGCTTTTACCCATCATGGTTACTTCAGGCCTTGGGAGCAAGTTTGTGAATATCGCCAAACAATTTAAATGTGGTGATTCCATGTTTTAGCTAATAAGAATTTAACTTGACATATCATGCTCCAGCTCGATCCTGTCTGTAGAGGGCAGCAGTGGTTGACATGGACATCCAGGCATTTAAGGCTGGAAGAGAAAATCCTAAATTGTGTCAAGACTCTTATAACAGAAAGTACAAGAGGAAAGACCACTGAGACTGAGAAGACACAACAGTTAGTGGGTTAGAGGTGGATTGCTGATAAAATGAGGAATATTTTCAAGTAAGAAGAGAATTCTGAGATCAGTTTTTTAAAATTTTCTTTTAAATATATGTAGTGGATCATTTTATATTAACTTGACACAAACTAACGTCATCTGAGAGGAGGGAAGCTTGATGAGAAAATGCCACAGTAAGATCAGACTGTAGGCAATTCTGCAAGACATTTTGCTAATTAGTGATTGACTGAGGATGGGGTCCTGCCCGTTGTGGGAAATATTAAAAAAGCGAGCCAGCGGGTTCCCATGTTAGTGCTGGCACTGGTGTATTCTTGCCAAGCTACTCTTCCGAGCTAGCCCCACTATGCCCAATTGCTGTGTACCCAGCTCTCTGTTGCTTGTCCCTGGAGCTGCTCGTTCTTCCTCAGCCATAAACTCACATAGTTGGTGATTCCACATTCTAGTAACTAAATATAACTGCCAACCTGGAGACTGCATATCACAATACCCAGTATCCCAGTAAAATCAAGACTCTTAAAGCTTGTAGTTAACCAATCAGATTTATTTATAGTGAAATCACAATTTACAAGATGCCAATACAATAATTTCAGACCCAATTGATAATAATAAAAGCTTTATGTCAATTACTCTAACCTCATTAAATCATCATGTTGGCCTCCATTCTCTTCTCTCTTTCCTCCCAGAAACACACACACTCTCTCTCCCTCTCAACTCTTATCTCTGCCTCCCTTTTCCCTGTCCAATTACAGGCCTCCTCTGCACTACCAGCCCACTATGGAGAATCCATCACCAGGCTAGTGGTCCTGGGTTCTGTAGAAATCAGGCTGAGCAAACCTCGGATATCAAGACACTAAGCAGGACCCCTCCATGGTCTCTGTATCAGCTCTTGCCTCCAGATTCTTTCCCTGTTTGAGTTCCTGTTCTGACTTCATTTGATGACAAAGAGTGATGTGGAAGTATAAGCAAAATTAAATGCTTTCCTTCCCAAGTTGCTTTAGTCATGCTGTGTCATCACAGCTATAATAACCCTGAGGAGGATAATTATACATATATATGTGTATATGTGTGTATATATAAATATATGTGTGTGTGTATATACATATGTATGTAATATATACTTCTTAATATATTTTTATTTAATGTAAAATTGCATTTAATGTATATTTTATTTTTCCATAAGAATATCTGTGAAAGTTAACTTTTTTCTATTTTTGTTTTCATTTTTTTAATAGATAATTTCTTCATTTACATTTCAAATGCTATCCCCAAAGTCCCCTATACCCCCCTCGTCCTGCTTCCCAACCCAGCCACTCCTGCTTCCTGGCCCTGGCATTCCCCTGTACTGGGGCATATGATCTTCACAAGACCAAGGGCCTCTCCTCCCTTTGATAGCTGACTAGATCATCCTCTGCTACATATGCAACTAGAGACACAGCTCTGGTGGGTACTGGTTAGTTCATATCGTTGTTCCTCCTATAGGGTTGCAGACCCCTTTAGCTCCTTGGGTACTTTCTCTAGCTCCTTCATTAGGGGTCCTGTGTTCCATCCAATAGATGACTGTGAGCATATAAGTCTGCATTTGCCAGGAACTGGCATAGCCTCACAAGAGATAGCTATATCAGGGTCCTCTCAGCAAAATCTTTCTGGCATATGCAATAGTGTCTGGGTTTGGTGGTTGTATATGTTTCCCCAACATTTTAAAAGGTACCTCCAAGTCCATATCCTTAGGATGATGGGCTCTTGGGTCTGAGACTCAGACTCTAGCTTCAGGGTTGTCTGGGGAATGTCTCGTCTTCTTTATCGTGCTTTCTGATGATGGCTTCTCTGACATTCAGTGTGGGTTACGGAGAATAATACTTGAAATTTTAATCATTATTTCTAATGTGCTATTCACTGAACTGTCTTTGTCTCTTTAATTGCAGGCTCTGTGCCACAAAGACTATTTCCATAAAGATTGTTCAGCTGTCCCTGCCTATTCAAACTCAAGGTACTTGGGTAATGGGGCTGTTTTGTTTGTTTTGTTCAATTTAATGGAGAAGTATTTTTTTTATTTTATGTATCTTTTTAATTAGGTATTTTTCTCATTTACATTTTCAATGCTATCCCAAAAGTCCCCCATACCCATCCCCCCACTCCCCTACCTATCCACTCCCCCTTTTGGGCCTGGCGTTCCCCTGTACTGGGGCATATAAAGTTTGCGTTTCCAATGGGCCTCTCTTTCCAGTGATGGCCAACTAGGCCATCTTTTGATACATATGCAGGTAGAGACAAGAGCTCCAGGGTACTGGTTCGTTCATATTGTTGTTCCACCTATAGGGTTGCAGATCCCTTTAATCCCAGCACTGCAGAGGCAGAGGCAGAGGCAGAGGCAGAGGCAGAGGCAGAGGCAGAGGCAGAGGCAGAGGCAGAGGCAGAGGCAGAGGCAGAGGCAGAGGCAGAGGCAGAGGCAGAGGCAGAGGCAGAGGCAGAGGCAGAGGCAGAGGCAGAGGCAGAGGCAGATTTCTGAGTTCAAGGCAGCCTGGTCTAAAAAGTGAGTTCCAGGACAGCCAGGGCTACACAGAGAAACCCTGTCTCAAAAAACAAAACAAACAAACAAAATGAATGAATTAAAAACAAGAACTATCACATTAAAAATCAAACAATATAGACCAACAGAAGGAAAACTGCCTAAAGTGGGCATAAACAAGAGTCGGAGACAAACTTGTTCCCTTGTTCAGGGATCTCATAAAAACATGAAATTGGAAGCTATAATATAAGGATAGAGGACAGGGTTCAGACCCATTCAGTCCCTGTGAATGCTACTCCAGTACCTGTGAGTTCATATGTGTGTGGATCGTGTTGACTTAAGAGGAGAAATCCTTGGTGTCCTCAATCCCCTCTGGTTCTTACATGTTGTGTGCCTCCTCTTCCGCACCATTCCCTGACCTCTGGGAGAGAGATGTGTTGAAGACATCCCATTTAGGGTTGAATGTTCTGCATAAAATATCTGCTGTGGGTCTCTATATTTAAGCAAGACATTTCTAAACACAGTACATTTGTTCATGCTTGCATACATGTATTTTGATTTGAATGGCACACATTTTCCTCCTCACTCCTTTCAGATCCACTCTCACCACTACCAGACCTGCAAAAAGCTTTTTACCCCATCTTCCCAGTTACCTGCAGGCTCCAGATGTTCTTTCCAGTGCAACATGAGCTCATCAAGCCAGGTCTTGCAGTCACCCTCTGTAGTCTTCTCTAAGAAGGAAGATCGAGTCCTGTCTTCCTTCCCTATTTCTATACTCTTCTTCAATCTAGGATCCAATTGAGTCCAGTTGCCAGTGCTTGTGTCAACATGAACATGTTCTTTCCATTGAGGCTAACAACACAAGATCCCCTGAAACTTTTATCTCCTTCATAATGGCAACACATCTCAGCCTGCAGAGTGAAGGGTTCTATGCCCATTGGAAAGAGATTATCTTCTGGCCTTGGTTATTCCTGTCTGCCTACTGACCATCCCTTCTCATCCACTGACCTTGCTTTACCCTCTATATTTTGCCCTTGCTGCTGGATATCTTAGATAGGACTAACAGTGATTCATTTTTTTTTTCTTCCATAAAAACAGTGAATGTCCCTAATCTGTCAACTTGTTCTTTCCTATGGGGGGGGGTGTCTGATATGCTCTTTTACTTATTTTGTAACAGGGGGATTTAATCTAAAACCTCATGTATGCTGCCAAACACCCCACTAATAAGCTACACACTAGCCCTATTGGGCCATTTGAAACTTACTTCTGATTGTGTTAGTCTCCTGCAATATGTGAAACAGCCTAACTTTGAAATTGTCAATTCCATCTTTCAGAGTGTCAACCTCTTTTTCACAGATCTTTGTAGCATTCATGCTGGCATGACACTTGTTATCCTTGTAGACAAAAAGAGGCTGTCTGTTGAGTAGGCCTTGAACTTCATGACTATGTTGTCCAGACTCTGACCTGTTAACCTTGTAAATGTTACAAAGAGAAGCAGTCTCTGTGAAGGAAACATGCAGTGAGGTTAGGGGCAGGGAGCAAGTGACTCAGAGAGAGTTTCTACCTATGAAACGAAGAATAGCCTTATGAAAGGGTGGAAAGAGAGGAGAGGCATGGAGGGCGGGAGAGGTGAAGGGACAGGGGAGAAAGACAGAGAGAGAAGAGGCTCAACCACTTTCACTCTGCTTCTCCCAACTGCCTACTCTACCATTTTAAATTCTTCACAATTTCTTCCAACTCTGAAAACTAAACTTCTGAAGTTCATTCCTTTTGATTGCCTGAGGTTCTTTCTCACAGCATTAAAAAGTTTGATGGGCCAGGTGGTGGTGGCACATGCCTTTAATCCCAGCACTCGGGAGGCAGAGGCAGGTGGATTTCTGAGTTTGAGGCCAGCCTGGTCTACAAAGTGAGTTCCAGGACAGCCAGGGCTATACAGAGAAACCCTGTCTTGAAAAAAAAAGCAAAAACAAACAAACAAACAAACAAACAAAAAGTTTGATGGACACAAAAGCGAATATTATGCAGTCCCAAAATCCTCACTTTGGTTGTGAACAAAAAGCCAACAAGGGCCTCCAATTAAAGTGCATATGATAAAAAAAAAAAGCACAAATTTTCTCTAGTACAAATTGGATTTAGGAGCTGGGCCAATGTATGGGCTGCATGTAACTAAAGAAAGAGCAGTGGACCATGAAGATGGTCCAACTAAAGCAACAGAGGCAGCATCAGGTTACTTGATCTTGGAAGAAGATGGAGGCAGAGCACAGTGAATGGGGGAAACTCGCCACTGCATTGGAAAAGGAATTTGTCCCTAAATATGACGCCAGGTTCCACCAACAAGATAGAACTCAGTGATGAGAATGATGATGGAAAAAGGAAAAAACAGAGATCTGAAGGGCCCAGTCTAACATTACAACCTGCATTTTGTATTTAGTCTCCATCTTATGTTACACTTATCCACAGGCTGAGCTCAGTTACTGTAAAAAACACAGCTTATTCCAGAAACCAAGACACCACTATCAACAGCCATAACTTTCCTAAAAACAGCCACTCCACCCTTAATAACCACCAATCAGCTCCAAAGAGGAAATTACCTAATATTCCAGTTGTTTTGAAAAAAATTACTCAAGTTAATCACAATTATTCATAATAAGCTAAAATCACTACTAGTCCATAGAAATGCTCCAAGCTACAATTTTCAAATGCTACCCAATCAAGTAACTGCTAAATTGTGATTTACCTGCCCTGCTGTAACTGTGATAAAAAGGCAAAGCTTCACCAGCTCGGGACCTTCCACACCCAACCACTGCATTGGAGAGATTCGAAGGCACAAGCTGGAGCTTGAACAAAGACTCTTTGCTTTGGCATATGAGTGGAATTCCTGCTTGACTATGGGGGTCTATGGGCAATCTGGGCATAATATTTTGGGGCTCTTACCACTTCATCAGGACCCCAAACCTTTAAAGTCAAAGACTGATTGTTAAGTATTCTCTGGATAATGTTTGTCTGAGCCTGCTTTAACTCTAGTAAATCTGTAAACCTGTGATTTAGCACTGACAACAGAAGACTGCAGCAGATCCACTAGACACCAAGAGTCATCAGTACCAAGAGACCTACCAGATCTCTTGATAAGGGGTTGGGTCCTCTAATTTCTTTAGAGACATTTCAGGTCATGCCCACTTTGTCATCATCTCACTTTCTCTTTTGTTATTGTATACCAATCGGCATTCATATTTCTGTGTTCTTTGCCTGTTTGTTTAAATCATGTCTGAATTATTTTCTTATGTTGAAGGTTAGAAGGATGGAACAGACCCAGATGTCTCCTTCTCCCCTCCTCCCCTCCCCCCAGTGCTTTTCCTGGATAAGTTTAAAAACTTTAGAACTGAGACCAGATGGTAGGATGGACAGACTAATCATTATTGGCAGGTGGAAGTTGCCAGGTTGGATGCTGGATGGCCACCTGAAGAGACATGTTACAGAAAGTCAAGGATGTCATCTAATGTCTGATCAGACACACAGACCATGTCCCCTACTTGGAAAGATCTCAAATACAACATACACACCTGACTAACACACATCCTAGTGGTTAAGAAGACAAGATAGAGAAACCTAAACCAACTGCCACCTCCACCTTTTTCGCAGGATGTGGATTTTCTTTCGTCTCCTTCCATCTACCAGCACTGGCCACTTCCCAAACCTAGAGTAACTGTTGGAGTGGAGAGAAAACCCATCAAGTTTCTAGTAGACACAATAGCCTAACATTTGGTCCTTACAGAGACGCATGGAAAACCATCAAACAAGTCATGGTTATAGGGGGCCACAGGCATCAATCAATATACATGGACTAACCAGAGAATAGTGGACCTCGGGACAGGATGGGCATCCCACATCTTCCTAGCCATGCCTGAAAGCCTCTACCTCCAATTAGGAGGAGAACTGCTAACATAACCAGGACTCAAATCACAATCGATCCCAAGGAAAATCCCACCACAAGTCAAGATGGGAACCAATACAGGCCTCACTTCACCTCTAGAAGATGAATATAGACTACACACAAAAAGATGAAGCGCACTGGAGAAGGAATTTCCACATGGCTGTCACAGTTCCCCTCAGCCTGGGCAGTGACTGGGGGAATCGGACAGACAGATCATCGAGACCCTATTTTGATAGAATTAATACCAGGATATCTGATGACACTGGAATCCAAGAAGGGGATCTTTCCCTGACTTAGAGATTTGGGGATTCTTTTTTTTTTATATTGATACAAAATTTGAGAATAATATGATTATTCTGAAGCAGGCATTGTACTGTGCAACTCATTTAAGAATACAAGGCTTAGGCCCAGTCTTTCTTTTTTTTTTAATTTTTTTATTAGGTATTTTCCTCATTTACATTTTCAATGCTATCCCAAAGGTCCCCCATACCCACCCCCCCAATCCCCTACCCACCCACTCCCCCTTTTTGGCCCTGGCGTTCCCCTGTACTGGGGTATATAAAGTTTGCAAGTCCAATGGGCCTCTCTTTGCAGTGATGGCCGACTAGGCCATCTTTTGATACAGCTAAAGACAAGAGCTCCCGGGTACTGGTTAGTTCATATTGTTGTTCCACCTATAGGGTTGCAGTTCCCTATAGCTCCTTGGGTAATTTCTCTAGCTCCTCCATTAGGGGCCGTGTGACCCATCCAATAGCTGACTGTGATCATCCACTTCTGTGTTTGCTAGGCCCCGGCATAGTCTCACAAGAGAGAGCTATAACTGGGTCCTTTCAGCGAAATCTTGCTAGTGTATGCAATGGTGTCAGCATTTGGAAGCTGATTATGGGATGGATCCCTGCATATGGCAGTCACTAGATGGTCCATCCTTTCGTCACAGCTCCAAATTTTGTCTCTGTAACTCCTTCTATGGGTGTTTTGTTCCCATTTCTAAGAAAGGGTAAAGTGTCCACACTTTGGTCTTCGTTCTTCTTGAATTTCATGCGTTTGGCAAGTTGTATCTTATATCTTGGGTATCCTAAGTTTCTGGGCTATTATCCACTTATCAGTGAGTACATATTGTGCGAGTTCCTTTGTGATTGGGTTACTTCACTCAGGATGATACCCTCCAGGTCCATCCATTTGCCTAGGAATTTCATAAATTCATTTTTTAATAGCTGAGTAGTATTCCATTGTGTAAATGTACCACATTTTCTGTATCCATTCCTCTGTTGAGGGGCATCTGGGTACTCCGGTAGTACTATGTCCAATTTTCTGAGGAACCGCCAGACTGATTTCCAGAGTGGTTGTACAAGCTTGCAATCCCACCAACAATGGAGGAGTGTTCCCCTTTCTCCACATCCTCGCCAACATCTGTTGTCACCTGAGTTTTTGATCTTAGCCATTCTAACTGGAGTGAAGTGGAATCTCAGTGTTGTTTTGATTTGCATTTCCCTGATGATTAAGGATGTTGAACATTTTATTCAGGTGTTTCTCTGCCATTCGGTATTTCTCAGGTGAGAATTC
>NC_000075.6:124477029-124495110 GCF_000001635.26 Mus musculus | reverse complement strand
ACCCTAACCCTAACCCTAACCCTAACCCTAACCCTAACCCTGAATGTAGTAAAACTTTCACATGTGCCAATTATCTTTGCAGGAATGAAAGAAGTCATAATGGAGAGAAAAGCCCTGAAAATACTCAGTGTGGTAAAGCCTTTACATGTCACAGTTATCCTCCAAGGCATGAAAAAATTCATTCTGGAGAAAACCTCTGTGAAGGCATTCAGTATGGTGAAGCCTTTGTACATCACAGCGGTCTCCAAATGCATAAAATAATACATACTGGAGAGAAATGCTACAAGTGCAATCACTGTGATAAAGCCTATTTACGACACAGTCATCTCAAAATGCATACAATTACACATACTGGAGAGAAACCTTACAAATGTAATCAATGTGGTAAAGGCTTTGGTCAACAAGGTCATCTCAAAATGCATTTAATGACACATATTGGAAAGAAACCTTACAAACGTAATCAATGTGGTAAAGCCTTTAAATCTCATCTTACTCTGCAAGTACATAAAAGAACACATACTGGAGAGAAACCTTACAAATGTAATCAATGTGGTAAAGCCTTTGCATATCATACTTCTATGCAAGTACATAAAAGGACACATACTGGAGAGAAACCCTATGAATGTAAGCAATGTAGTAAATTCTTTGTCTCTCAATTTCACCTTCAAAGATATCAAAGAACTCATACTGGAGAGAAACCTTGCAAGTGTGATCAATGTGTTAAAGCCTTTCCAGGACAAGATCATCTCAAAATGCATAAAAGAGCCGGGCATGGTGGTGCATGCCTTTAATCCCAGGGAGACAGAGGCAGGCGGATTTCTGAGTTCGAGGCCAGCCTGGTCTACAAAGTGAATTCCAAGACAGCCAAGGCTGTACAGAGAAACCCTGTCTGAAAACAAAACAAAACAAAACAAAACAAAACAAAACAAAACAAAAACCAAAAAAACCAAAAACCAAAAATTCATAAAAGAACACATAATGCAGAGAAACTTTACAAATGTGATCTGTGTCAAAGCCTTTTCAAAACAAAGTCATTTTAAAGTACATAAAAGAATTCATACTGGAGAGAAGCCCTATGAATGTAATCAATGTGGCAAAACCTTTGCATACCAAAGTTATATTAAATTACATGAAAGAATTCATACTGGAGAGAAACCTTACATATGTAATCAATGTGGTAAAACCTTTGTACGTCATGATGCTCTTCAAAGACATGAAAGAATACATACTAGAGTGAAACATGAAGAATGTAATCAATCTAGTAAATTCTTTGCTTTTCCTGCTCAACTTCGAAAACATGAAAGAATTCATTCTGGAGAGAAACCTTACACATGTAGTCAATGTGGTAAAGCCTTTGTACATCAATATGATCTTCAAAGACAGGAAAGAACACACACTGGAGAGAAACCTTACAAATGTAATCAATGTGGTAAAGACTTTGCCTATCATAGAACTTTCCAAGTACAAAAAGGAACACATACTGGAGAGAAGCCCTATGAATGTAATCAATGTGGCAAAGCTTTTGCATATCAAAATTATTTCCAAGTACATAAAACTACACATACTGGAGAGAAACACTCTGAATGTAAGCAATGTAGTAAATCCTTTGTTACTCATGTTTCATGTGGGAAACATGAAAGAATTCATACTGGAAAGAAAGATTATAAATGTAGACAATGTGATAAAGCCTATTCATAATCAAGTCACCTCCAACTACATAAAAGAACATGTACTAAAGAGTAACCCTATGAATATAACCAAAGTGGTAAAGCCTTTACAGTGTCATTGAAAGGTGTGAATATACTTGGCCCATGGCAAGTGGCTGTATTAGGAAGTATGGCCTTTCTGGAGTAGATATGACAATTGAGAAAGTATGTCACTGTCGGGTTGGACTCTGAGATCCTAATTAAGCTCCACCCAGGGCAGAAGAGTCTTCTGGCTGACTTCTGATCAAGAGATCAAATTCTCATCTCCTCCAGCACCATGTCTGCTTAGACACTGACATTTTTTTCAGCCTTGATGATAATAGAGTGAACATCTGCATCTATACACTTCTCCCAATTAAATATTGTTTATAAGAGTTGCCTTGGTCATGGTTTCTTTTCACAGCAATAAAACCCAAATTAAGACAAACAGCATAAAAGATGCCACACTGGATAGAAACTGACAAGCAGATAGTTCTCTGTTTGTTTGAGTAAAGACAACATGTTTTAAGTAGTCTCTTCAATCTCCTCTTCTCCCCTTAAATTTTTCCTCATCTATATTCTTCTACATCTCCTTTTCCTTGCCATTTCTTTTTTTCTTCCCCTTGAGGACATAAATGTACTAAGGTAGAATATCATTTGTATTCCAGAGTAGTCTTGAATTAAATATCCTCCTACCTCTACCTCTTGTAGGCTGAGATTATAGTTACATTTATCATGCCCATGTTTTTCAAGTAGAAATCCATGGATGTGGAACCCTGAGCTAGAAAATAACTGTCTATTCTTTGGAAAATTGCTAAGGTGATGACAATATTGAGGAATAAACTCAGAGAGTACAGTTATGCCTCCACTTCTGTTAGCTCTTGGAAACCCACTACTGTAGATATATGGAGTAAGCTTAGGCATAATTATAAAGCTGCCTGTTTGACTTGAGACAATAAGAGGCAACAAAATGACCAAGAGGGACTAGAGCTTAAAGCAGAGTAAAGGCCTTCTCAAGGCAGACAAGGACTCCAAGAGATGCTCTAACAGATTTGTTGATCCTTTGCCTGAGACTACCAACCCCATTGTGGTAGGAGGTGTACAAGAGGGTTCCAAGATGCTTCCGTCTAGCTTCAGATAGTGATTATTTTATTTAAACACTACTGTTTATTTAAACCCAAACACATATTGGATAGAGTAGTGATAATTTTCTTTAACATGGCAGTCTTTCTAGACCATCATCCATGTCCAAAGGGCATCAGAACATGGGATCTACTGCTGACACATTGAAGCAATTCCAGAAATATCCCTGTTATGTAAGTGTTTGTTTTTGAAATGTTTAATTCCAAGTTTCTTCAGAATTTGGAAGGTTCATAGAAAGAACACACAGTGCCCAGAGTTGGCTATGTTACTGATCAGCAGGGAAAGGAACATCTTGTGGGTTTTCCTTAAAGGTTTCCTTCCTGAATTCTTCTACATCATGCAAAGCATGAACTATGATTGGTCTCTGAGGTCTTGCACTGTTTCTCCTTGTTAATGTTTCCTGATGAGCTTGTAATTAATTCTGGTCTTCAATGAGCATGCAGAGATCAAGATTTCCTAATTATTCAATGTGTTTTTTTTAGAATCAACATTGTACTGAATATGTAAAACATCTAAACTGATTTACGGTGTAAGGAGGATTTGTCTGTGTTCTGTGCTGGTACTACACAATTCTACATGCATTGAGTGTGGTTTAACTCCACTACATTGCTGTGGCTGCTCACTATTACTTATTGATCATCTATCTCCCAGGAAGTACATTATACAGTGAAACTATATATTCAATGTGTTATTTCATAAAATTTGCACTAGCAAATATTAAATTAAAAAGTGTTATTTCTCTCAAGTGTGCTCAGCAATTAATTTTGTATCAGCAACTTAAGAGAGCAGCTTTCAGATGCATACATTCACAGTTAACAGAGTCTGCTATTGAAAACTGTTGTCAATTGAAATGCATACTTCTTCCTTCTAGTCATCTTGATCTACTACAAATTTGTTCATTCTCAGAAAATTAAATTTAAGTAATTAAATTATGGATATGGTGATACTGGGAAATTATCTTAAGAACAAAAGTGCACTGGAGAGATGGCTTAGAGTTTGAATGGACTGACTGCTCTTCCAGAGGTCCTGAATTTAATTCCCAGCAAGCACATGGTGGCTCACAAGTATTTGTAATATGATCTTGGTGCCCTCTTCTGGAGTGCAGGCAGAACACTGAACAGAATAAAGGAGTAAATCTTTAATAATAATAAAAGAAGAATAAAAATGCAAAACTCTTGCCCAAAAAGGGGAGAATTCTTGTGTTCCCTTCCTAAGAAGGTAGGTGAAATTTATTTGAGATAGCAAAAGGCTCTATGGCTATTTGAAGAAGATGGTATGATACCTAGATGCTTTATTAGCACCTAACCTAAAGTACAGATCATAGTATTCCCTTTTGTCTGGGAGGACCATCATGAAAATACATGTAAATGAGCAAGTTGGCACATCCTATCCTCCAGCTAGAGTGCTGATTACATTGTAATAAACTACTGAAAATGTGCTTCAAATACTCACCCAGAAACAATTTTTCTTTTAAAATTAAAGACTGTGAAAACTTTTTACATTTAATTTTTATTTTAAATCTTTTATTTTTAAAATGTATTTATATATGATATGATATAACCATTAAATTAAATTATTTATAAAGTTCTTATAAATTTTTTCTAATAAAATAATCATCACACATGAATATTTGATTAAAGGAGATTTACTTTACACATTACAGCACCTTTCTTAGAGTTAGTCTTTCATCATCATCTCAATGCTGTCTTCCACTTGTGTTCTACCTAAGGTGTCCTGGTCACAAAGTAACACTAATAGACTTCTCTAGGAATGCTGCACATTATTCGACTATTTTAACAGAAAAAAAAGTTTAATAAAGAGGAAATAAAACAGTGGAAATGAATCTTTCAGTACTGTGGAAGAAAAATAGAAATAGAGATCCTGGTGAAAAAATGAGACTGTGATTCTCACACCTACTACCTATCAACAATCTCTTCTACCACATCCACAATCTGTGAACTCCCCTATGCCTATGTGTAGAGGTTCGTCATCACATGTCACTGATATATGGCTGCTGGTCTGTGTCTTATGTATGAAATTCAGCATCAGTTATGAAGAACAGTTTTCTTTAAAATAGCATCCTCAGGAGGAACAGAATGACCAGGCCCCACACCACTCCTACTGCTGCAGACCCTCTGGGTCCCTGTGTCTGCATGGAACGGGTCTCTCGACACGGGTGGGCAAAGCGTGGATGAATGACAAACAGATGCACACCGGAGAGGTTGTGTGTAGAATCTGAATGTAATTTTTCAAATCGAACATCAGACTTTTTATGCAGAAGACAATAAGGAAGTTGGGTGACATATCCTCAAGGTACAAATGAGGCAACCGGATGCTTAATGACTCTTACACAGAACAGAGGAATGAAAACGCAAAGACTGGCAGGAACTGGGCAATAAAATAACTGAGACAGAGTCAGCCCTATCTAAGGTCAGCTATAGTCTTAGAAGCCAGGTGTGAGAACTTTTCACTCCTAGGGCAAGGGCTTTCACACCCAAGTCATGGCTCTAACTAGGGAGTTCCATTCTAGCTAACCATCTCATGAATAATGCAATACTCTAAAACCACAGCCCGATCTACCTCCTAAACCATTGTAAATTCCTGTATATGAGAGCGACTTGGCTTTTACTGATAGTGTAATACCAGAGGCTATTCTGAATGTCACTGTCTGGTTCAAGGACGTTCTAGGACTGTTGGAACACTGGCGGAAAGCTTTAGCTATGTCAGAATTCAATCTTAAAATCTTAAAAGACTTAAAAGACTTAAAATCTTAAAAGACTTATGATAGGAAAATATTGAAAGAGAGCACGTGGATCCATACACTAGACTAAAGCGGGAATGGAACTCGGGAATGAAAAATTACTGTATGGGTAGGGAACGCTAGGCTCCAGGAGGAGAGCTTCCTTGAAACTCTTTTGCCTCATGAGTGACTTTTAAGCCTCTCGGCTTGTCCAGTTGACTCGACCAGAGAGTGTAGCATCCTACCATCAATAATGGGCCTGTTCTCCACTGGCAGCCACCAGTGCCCTTCCTCCTTTCTATCTGTGCCTGTGTGACATCTGAAGAATCAAATGCATAGGTCTTTTCTCAGAAGATGAGATTTAAAGGATGTGGCTGAAAGAATAAGAGAAAAGGTTTCACTAGGCAAGCATCTATCACACTTCTAGCACAGCAGTATGCGGGCTCTGTGACTCAGCTCAAAGTGTTAGGAAATTATGAGGTGAGAAATAGCCAGTGCAGGCATATTGACAGGTATAAGAACTGACAGCTTGATAGAGTGAGTAGTAGTTAGCTGATGGCAAGTCCCACCATTACCCATGCCTCACAGTGGAGCTTTTTCATGCCAGAGCCAACAACCCCAGAATTCCTGGTCACTTCCAACATGTCCTTGTGTTCCTCGCCTCATTAAGTAATTCATATTTTGTAGCCGCCTGCGGCCAGGCTAACTGGGTTCCTGAGTGGGAGGCCGGAGCTGTATGGAAGGAAACGGCGAGAGAAATAATGGAGGCCAAGACATATTTCTGTCCAAGGCCCTAAGTTTACTAATAATCTGTGCTTATATAAACAGAAAGCCCATCTCCCACAGATCCATTTTAGATGCCTATCGCCAGCCTGTAGGAAATCTATCTGAAAGTACTGTTTTGGCAAGTAGGTGTAAATTACTGGATTGCTTGCAGTCTCTGGAATATCTCAAGGGCCTCTCAGCAGGTAGCAGTGTCTTGGAGAAGAGCAGTGGCAGCTGACAGAACAATAGAGCCATCTAAGTTGGAAGGTCCACCCCAGGTGGTCTCATTCTCAGTGACAGCAAGATCAAAGTCAGCCTACTCAAGGCTGTGGGAGGCTACAGTATTTATGAAGTGTGACCTATAGTACACTTAATTAACATTAAAAATTACTTCAGGTGCCTCCTTAGTGTAGTAGGCATTGTGTCAGTCTCATAATCTGAAGGTCCTGAGTTCAAACCTCAGAATGGGCAAACTCAGTTTTTAACACTGATACTTAAACCTTTAATTTTAGCCAGGCAGTGGTGGCGCACGCCTTTAATAACAGCACTTGAGAGGCAGAGGCAGGCAGATTTCTGAGTTCGAGGACAGCCTGGTCTACAGAGTGAGTTCCAGGATAGCCAGGGCTACACAGAGAAACTTTGCCTCAAAAAAAAACCAACATCAAAAAAACTTCCTGTCATTAATTGAACTCTATGTTCCAGGATTTTTGTTCTTTGCTTCATATAGATTATCTCATTGTAGAAATATTCCCATATAACAGCTCTAACTAAAAATATTTTGGTACTTAAACTTTAGTTGGCTGAAAATTGTACATATATGGAAAACACATTTACTAAGGAGTCTTTGATTAAATGAGGCTTTCATGTTCTCCTTTGGACTGTGTGTGTGCACAAAGATATTAAGTCTGTTTAGTATGTAGTTTTGTACTGTGCTCTGTCCTTTAGAAGTACTAGTAATCCCTTAGTCATGGGATGATGAGACTCCAAGTCTTATGCATGTTGTTTTTCTGTGCATGAATGTTGATGATAAACTTTATCCTATAAATTAAACACAATAATAGGTTAACAACAATGTTTAACTGTATGCTACAGTAAAAGTAATGCAAACCAAATGTTTCTGGGCTCCAGTCCTCCCTCAAATTACCAAGTACCAAAGTACCAAACTAGTAATGGAGTTCAGTTACTTTAATCTTTCCCTGGTGACAAAAAAACCACGTTCCTGAATCAACCTCAATGCTGAGAAAGAGAACCTCACCTTCCAGAGTAGAACATTTGAAGTTAGGGTCTCACTCTAGTTACTTATTTCACTGTCACAGAGAACAGTAGAACTTAATGAAATAAACAACTCATGCGCATGCTTAACATGGTCCCAGTGTGTACGTTGAAATTAAATTTTGAGACCGTTGTCTCAAACACCTGTTGCTTGGTGTTTGTCAGAGTTTTATTTGTTTGTCCTCCTGCCTTTTAAAAATGCTTTACACTCCTCGGTTAGTGGTGGAGCACAACTTTAATCCCAGCACTTGGGAGGCAGAGGCAGACAGATTTCTGAGTTCTAAGTCACCCTGGTCTACTTTGAGTTTCAGGAGAACCAGGGCAACACAGAAAAACCCTGTCTCAGAAAAAAACCAAACCAACCAAACAAAACAACCAAACAAACAAACAGACCAAAACAAAAAAGCTTTACACCAATGCTGACCTTCTGTTGCAGAACAGATTTGGTCTTTCTGACAGTTTCTGTCTCTATTGTTGGTTCATTTAGTTATATTTCCCTGTGTAATGGGTTTATATGGCTTTATTTGATTATTTTTCCCAAGTCTTTATTGTCAACTGCTTCTCCTCTTTCTTAGAAGCAACTGAATTCATATAATCATGTGATTCTAGCTGTTTGACACACTGAATACAACTGTGTTCTAGTGTTTGTGATCTTAAGCCAATCTAAGATATACTATTAAATGGAATGTATGGCCTTTCCCCTTGAGAGGTGATTCATGAGAATAAAAATCCTGTATACATGCTAACATCTAAAAAATAGTTAAGCTTAATTTATGCAAATGTGGCAAAAATCCTCCAGGACACTTTTAGGAATCATTTTCTTCCATTTATATGTATAATTAAGAGAGTCATGAGTTAAGGATAATTTTCTCTGTTCAATGTATTTCATGTGTGAGTGTGTGGGAGAGATGCATTTGTGGGTCCTTGTCTGCTGTGCTGCATAGAACATCTAGTCAACAGGACCCCAGGCTTGCACACACTCTGCACTTACCTAGTCCCAGCCAACTGACTTTCTGAAGCTTAAGTGAAAAAATGTAGTGCATAACAAACATAACAAATGTGCCTTTAAGATAAATGAGGAAACTTCATATATAATCACAGTATAGAAAAGGAATGATGAAGACCTCTATAGGATTTACAGTTGAGTGAAAGGAGCTAATAAGCTTTCTATGAAAATAACATCATAAGCCAAATATAATGACCTGAAAATTGCATCTTAGACATGTACCTAAACTTCGTACACCAAAAGGGCTATGGTTCCCATGATTCAAAAACAGAAATCATCTCACTTTAAGAACAGTATATGATTTTAATGGAAAGTCTTACATCGCTAGCTGAGTGGTTCCTCTGGCTTTTCTCTCTGTGATGTTCTTATTTAAATATTTCAGAATTCTGTATAACCTTGCATTTTTAAGTATAAATTGTGTTTACAATGTCTTTTATTTTTAATATTATTTATTTATTTTATTTATATGAGTACACTGAAGCTGTCTTCAGACACACACCAGAAGAGGGCATCAGGTCCCATTACAGATGGTTTTGAACCACCATGTGGTTGCTCAAATTGGACTCAGGACTTCTGGAAGAGCAGTCAGTGCTCCTAACTGCTGAGCCATCTCTCCAGTCCTGTATTTACAAATTTTTATCTTCTTGAATTTATGGGCTTCTTCAAAAGACCATGTGCTCCTTACCTATCTATGAGGTTGTGTCTTTTGAGGCCTCTGGGTACCTACATTTCATATTACAAACTGAAAATACCCTTCACCATTTGCTGTATTTTGCTGACCATTATCCTTTCTGCTCCTTTTTCCATGCTAATAAATAGGAGGTGGTGAGCTGCATTGAGCCACTGACAGGGAAGGACTCCAACCCTCTTTCAAAGCACTGACCTGCACTAAGTTCTGTCTTTTTTTAAAAAATAATTTTTATTATTACATATTTTCCTCAATTACATTTAGAATGCTATCCAAAAGTCCCCCATACCCCCCCCCCACTTCCCTACCCACCCATTCCCATTTTTTGGCCCTGGCATTCCCCTGTACTGGAGCATATAAAGTTTGCATGTCCAATGGGCCTCTCTTTCCAGTGATGGCCGACTAGGCCATCTTTTGATACATATGCAGCTAGAGTCAAGAGCTCCGGGGTACTGGTTAGTTCATAATGTTGTTGCACCTACAGGGTTGCAGATATCTTTAGCTCCTTGGATACTTTCTCTAGCTCCTCCATTGGGGGCCCTGTGCTCCATCCAATAGCTGACTGTGAGCATCTACTTATGTGTTTGCTAGGCCCCGGCCTAGTCTCATAAGAGACAGCTATATCAGGGTCCTTTCAGCAAAATCTTGCTAGTGTATGCAATGCTGTCATCGTTTGAAGTTTTGTCTTTAATGTGTGTCTCTTTCTGGAGAACACAGATTGATTTAATAACATTAGTATTTATACAATAGCTTTTTACTTATTTTATTGTACTGTGGAAAACCAGTAAGGGTCACTATCTCATGTGGACATTAGATCATGTTATAATGTAACTCAGTGCAGATAGCCTACATATATGCAGGATACTGTTGTGGGGTATAATCTGAAGTACAATTTAGACATTGTTGTGCTTGCCAATTGGTATCCCTTAAAAAAAGATCTTGTTGTTTCTCTTCCCTTTTTAACCTTAAAAGTGATTTGCTCCTACCCTGAGCTTTTTCTTAGGCTGTTTTCTTTCCATTTCTGTCTCTATGGTCATCTAACTTACAGTTGTCTATGTGGTTGTGTTCAATGGCCTTTTCCCTCAATCATTGTCCCAAAGCTTACTGTTGTTCATTTCTTCTTTTAGAAGGAGCAGAATAATTTTTATAATTTATGATTTTTATTGTCATTATACATTATACCATATAACTATATAACTGCCCAATGCATATTGTGAAGTATAATTAAGCATTTTTTTCTGTTTGATTGTGTTTATTGATTTAGGTTCTCAATAACTTAGGCTTGCCTACTAGCTATTTACTGACAAACAGAAAAAAAGAGCTTAAATGTACTGTTAGGGCTCAAAATTTTAGGTAGGGTAAGGTAATTTCTTTTACATGAGGCATCCTTTATAATAGTAAAAGTCACATAATTCTCTTTGTTGTAAAATTTTAAAATTATATGATGGTTGTTATCAGCACTGCAACCAATACTAAATTAAATATGTTGGTTCACATTTTTCTACTCTAGACAAAACTAAAATCTTCTCATTTCTTATCTATAACTAATAAGAGTGTGAGTAGCCAAGTATATATTTAGACACTTAATTGATAAACATTAAGTAGTTGCTCTTTTCTCTTTATCCATACCATTTAAAATGTAAGAATAGAGTGCTTTTGCAAATAAGCATCCCAAACATAAAACATTCCACCTTCTCATCTTCAGAAAATATGTAAAGAATATAATTAAAGAAAAATATGGCATAAGTTCCTACACTCAGAGCAACCTGCTGCCAAGACATAGAAGGAAGCACAGCATGAACACAGTGGATCACAGAACATGCTCTCTTAAGTAAATCATTTAAGATTTCAAAGTGAAAATTTGTATAGTTCTTAGAAAACATGAAAATGATGTTTATCCCAAGGAAAAATGACTATCTCATATCTTTAAGGAAAAAGAAAGGTTAAAGGTAATTCCATTTTAAAAAACAGTATATTTTTGTTGAGAGCAAAGATGTGTTAGTACATGTCTGCAGTGCTGTAGAGTGTATAGATAAGGGGATCTTATCTGGACAGCTTTGTCCATGTCCTGGACCTCCTACACAACCTCAGTCCCCACTGTGTCAGGAGCCATAATGGGAAAAGCTAATAACTAGCAGATGATCATCCTGAAGTGGCCTGCCTCATATTATTATATAATCTGCAACTGGTGAGCCCTCATTGAGCAAGGCATCAAGGGACTCATTTTAGGAAAGATTCCTGATATTAATATGCTTTTCCTGTTGTTATTGAACATATATAACTACCACTAAGTATAAGCACATCCCTTTGGAGCAGATCTCTGCAGATCCACGAAGAGGTACTATCTTGTAGTGATGCTATATAGACAAATAGATGACATAATGCTTAATGAGGATCCTATAAAAATTCCTAAAATTTTATCTGTGATTATTAAGCTCTTTTATAATGGGACTGCTATTAGGTCCTTTTCTGATAGTCAACACTGCAATGAAAACTCTCCCAGTCTCTCAGGTGTCACCAGTTAATTACTCTTAGCTAGTAACCAGACTTTCTTCTACTCAGAGCACATTCCAAGAGGTTGTAAAACAATTAACCAAAGGTCATAAAAGGGAACTAACAATTTATTATAGGTGCTAGGACAGAAGATAAAATATTGACTGGGTTTATCTATACAAAACCACTTATAACTTAGTTATGGTTTTAAGCCTTTTTTGAAATTGTGGAGCTGAGACAAGTGATGGATGTTTAGCTCCATAATCACTCCTAACGGATATGCATGTAAACATTATCTGTTGTAACATTCTATTTCAATTTATGATTTGATTTTCTGTGTGAACTTTTGATGAACTTTTTAACATGTGATCATGTATTATGAATGATGCTTTGAAAGACCTCCATGGGGATACCCCCACCCAAGTCATGAGATAGCGTGCACTCAAGGAATCACGAGAGACATCTTGCTGCAAACACAAGAGGCAGTTTAATTACAGAGCTCCAGGCCTACTCCTGTCTCACGCAGGAGACAGAAGAATCGACCTCGAGGCTCAAAAGTTAGGGATTTATATAGGAAAAGCATGGTGGGGGGAATAGGGGAAATTGGCACGGTTACACACAAATGGACAGTTTAAACATCAGCAGGCAGTACGTGTGGGTCAGGACAGTAACTCTAAAGGGAGGGTGCTTATCTTTATTGGCAGAGCATCTGGTTAAACTCAAATCACATCAGTGGGAGACCAGGCCAGGTAGCCCATTTCTCATCCCCATTACTCATCTGGGCTTGTCTGTCCGGAGGTTGTCTTTGCATACCTCTCTCATCTTAATGGCTAGCCAGTTCCTGGAATGACTTAACAGTAACAGCCTTTGTTCCTTGCCCTAGGTCCCAAAAAGCCCTCCTAACTAGCAAGCCACATGAGTCATGGACCTTGAATTTAATTTTCTTTCAGTTTAAGGGCTGAGGACAAAGAGAAGAGACAAAACTGGGGGCCGGGTGTGAGAGGAATGGAGGTGAGAGAACTGAGCTAAGAGAGGAACTGAGCTGAGGAGAAGTTTTTAGAAGGAGAATGCAGAGTGGAGTAGCTCAGAAATTATAGGTAACATAAATTACTAAGAGAGCAATGTGTAGAATGCAGAGGGAAAGAGGAAAAAGTAGATGTCGCAGAGAGCAAAAGGAGCAGGCAGGCTTCTCCTTACCATGGGACAGAATAGGTCCCATGGTAAGGACAAGGCAGGTTTAGTATTATTAAAAGAAACAAAGGTTTTTTTTCTTACAAACGTGGGTTTAATTCATTTAGCATTAAGAAGGTAGAAGCCTTTTCTTTCTCTATGTAATATAGATTGGAGTGCATTTTTTTTAAAGTCTAGAATGTGTGAGTTCTTTTTGCAACCATGCTTGGTCTTATGCTCCATATGCATATGTAATTATGGATATGTGTGTAAGTATGTAACTGTGAGAATGTCTGCATGTGAGTGTGTAAGTATGTAATTGTGAGAATGCATGAAAGCTGGGCCCAACTGGCTTCGAATGAAAATGAATAAATGAGCATGAATGAAGCTGAATATGAATTTATTCAAGATTATGCATATTTGCTGATGTAAAAGTTTTTTTTTTCTGAGAGTGTTATTCTCTTCTCCTGGCTCAGTAGAAGTTTATTGCTCCAAACATCCTCCTATCCCAAAAGCAAGTGGCATCTGGAGAATAGGGGAAAGGCTCTAGCAATTAATCCTTTACTCAATCTCTTGCTGTTTTAGGATGAGGTGCTTAGTGCCAGAAACTGCAGTTTCTGACCTCAGAGGATCACAGAAGGCAGGTCAGCTACAGCTGCATAGTAACTTAGACTTAGATAAGTAAACTTTTTATTATACAGCAACCCTAAATTTTTGTTAAGACAAAGTCTTTCCCTTCGCCTATGCTCTTACCCCTCCACTGCCTCAAGAAGAGCTGACAAGAAAGAAGAAACACCTCACGCTGGGGCTGGCCCATGTCACAACTGCATCCTTCTCAACTGATCGTTAAAGATGTAAGCAAAAATAAATTACACTATGAACATAACAAACCAGAAATTAATTAGCCTATTCATTTCTATAAACTATTGTTACCCAAAATCTCTCTTTAATTGTTAATATCCTGGGTACCCTTCCGCTGGTGGGACAGATGGATAACTCCCCTGCAAGTTGAGGGGAGAAGGCAAACAGCCTAGTGAGTGAGGGAAGCTGGGGCTGAAGTCAGGACCTGGTGAGCACAGGGTCACTGCCCACATAGGAGAGGAGCAAGCGGCTGAGCAGTGGCAAGTGGAGTGGTGGGGTCTCCCTGAGGCTGTGCGGGGAGACAGATGAGTAGGCTATTGGAGGACCCGCACCAATATTATGGAAATGCAAATCCCTGTAGATCTGGAAAAGGTCAGGCATTGGACTTGAAGCTAGGGCGGAGAACCTCTACACAGATTACCTTTAAGGGAGGTGCTCGAGTCACTCAAGACTTGTTGGCCAATCAGAGCCTTTAGGCTGACCTGCCAGTTAGAAGAGAAGCCTGGTTTTTCTGGATGCCTTGGCGCGAGTTTCACTTAGTTGCTGAGCAGGCTTGAATGGGCCTGTGTGCTGTGCTCCTTGTCCTACCGCTGGATGCTGTGGACTGTGCTCAGGCAAGCTCCGAAGTTGCGACATGGTGAGACTGTCAACAATGGGGAGAAGCAGGGGTCTGAGCAGCGCGAGCTGGTGTGGTGGGTCTTTCCCGGGACTTAGTGGGAATCGGCGGCCACGTGTGAGGTCCCCTGAGGTCCTAGCCACTTGCAGAACCCAGCTGTGGCCTCTGAATAACTTCACTGTGGGGGCTGCATCTGTGCAGAGCATTTGGCCTGTGTGTAGAAAGATCTTTGGCATGATCCCAAACTCAGAGAGTCCGAGTTTCTACAAGTTCTGTACTTAGTATTTCACATTAAGGTGGACAATTCATTTGGAGTTAATTTTGTGGAGGTTGTAAAAGACATCTCATGTGCTGGGTAGCAATCCAATATCAAGCTGTGATGTAAAAGTGCAGGATTGATGATGTAAAGGGTTTACTAAAGCTTAGGAGATAGTAAGGCACTCCAAGTAGAATTTATCTGAGAATGGACTGCATGTAAAACATCCCACAGATAAGTAATGTGCTAACCAGGGCAGTTAAGAGTTTAGGTTGCTAGGATACACATGCTTGTTCACCAGGATTGCCCAGAAATATGGCTCCAAGCCATAATGAAGAAAACAAACTTGAGTTACAACCAGCCACTAGGCCCATCTCCATATCCAAGAGCAGACCTCTAACCAGCTGCTCAATGGGGCATTGCAGGATCACAATCTACAGTAAGGCCTAGTGTGCCATAAAGGTTCAGTTTTCTTTTTGAAAATAGCATAGTTATGCCAGATGGGCAAGATGACACTTAGTGACAACCATGTGAAAAGGGTAAAAAGAAAAGAAAAGAAAACTCTATTGTATTATTGAGTGCTGGCCTGATCAAGCTGTGATTTCCCTGAGGCCCCGATGTCTGGAGCATGACATAGCTCCTTCTGAAACCCAGGAGCATGCTTGGCAGAGCCAGTCACAGCCTGGGGCATACTCAACTGGCTCCTAGGGAGGTTACCCTGAGGCCCTGAGTATAGAGATAAAACCAGGGCCTTTTCTAAAACCAGGAATGTGCTTGGGAGAGGGCTAGGGCCTTTGGGAGGGGTTGAATCAGATTCTGAGAACAAGACTCTTCCCACCCTACGGGGCTGTGGTTATCATTCCCAAGGCCATGAGAGACTTGGTCAGAAATGTTTTTGAGAAACACTGAGTTGCCCATGTGCAGCACTGTTTAATTAGACTTCTCCTGAGTGTGTCCCATTGTATGATGCTTCTGCTGACTTCATAGTTTCTTCATCTTT
Organism: Mus musculus; assembly: GCF_000001635.26. Classification (NCBI taxonomy): domain Eukaryota; kingdom Metazoa; phylum Chordata; class Mammalia; order Rodentia; family Muridae; genus Mus; species Mus musculus. The sequence goes on along the minus strand of NC_000075.6, from coordinate 124,479,415 downwards.
CTCCTGACTTCATAGATGTCTCCCATCTCCTTTCTTTTCCCTCATGTCAATCGTGTACAAGATGGTATTCTTTAGAAGCTTACTTAGCATGAGCTATAGCTTGTGTAAGACCTCCCCACCCCAGCTTTTTTACTTTCTACCTTTTCCTTTTCCAGTGTTTTTCATCATCTGGAGCCTTCCACTTAGGACACCGTCACTAGCCTGCTGTGTTAGGGACTGGTGTATTTAAGAAATGATCCTGGGAATATTCTTGCTGTGTAGATTTCCCATGTGTCTTAGTGGCTAGACTTGCAGTCTCCAGTTTGTATTTAAGTCGTTCAAAACTTAACCTCAACCTGAACCTAAAAGAGACTTAAAGGTGGCAACATATGTGGAATGCAAAATCCATTCTAGTCTGGCTCCTCTTTTAGCCTTAATCAATGTAGCTGGTCTTTGCTACTTTTCCCCTACCCTTAAGCCCTTCCCCAACAGCACCCACGCTCCACCTCCCCCCACCATCCCATCTCCCCCACATCCCTGTTTAACCCCCTAACACCAGATAGGAGAGTAACAAGGATGGAGGAGAAAGAGATTTTTGAATCTACTTTCTTTCCTTGTATTGGATCCCCCAGCATGAGTCAAACAGTCTCTGATACCAAGAGCAAGAATTAACAATAGGAAAAGCAGATGGGCTTGGTGGCTTACACCTTTAGTCTCAGCACTAGGGAGGCAGAGGCAGGCAGATTTTTGAGTTCGAGGCCAGCCTGGTCTACACAGTGAGTTCCAGGACAGCAAGGGCTATACAGAGAAACGCTGTCTCGAAAAACCAAAAAAAAAAAATAAATAAATAAATAAATAAAAATGATAGGAAATGCAGAAAGAAGATGTAAAGACAAGAGTTAGATTTGGGAGGACTGCTGGTTAATACTGCTGCTGCAGCAGCCAGCAGCAACCAGAGCCTTGAGTTTATTTTTAGTAGTCTTTTTATACCCCACAGTATCATTCAAAACAAAGCCACAAGCTTACAGAAACAATATCCTGAAATATAAATAGAATATCTGCTATCCAAAGGTACCTCCCTTGAATCTCAGGAGAACTTCCTCTTATAGTTCCATGCCTCCTCAGGCTGGGACATCTGCCAACACACCCTGATCAGCCTAGACTGCCTGGGTACAGAGAAGAATAGATTCAGTTTTAAAGCATAAACATCGTCGTCTTCAAGGAAGGAAAAAGGTGTAAAGGAAGTTCACTTGCTCACTGTATTCAGGGTCTTATCAAGATGATCGAGGTATGACAAGATGTGAGGAACACATGCCTCAGTTGTTTTTTTTTTTTTTTTTTTTTTTTTTTGAGCTTACTTCCTTGTCCTGGCCCAGTGTCAAATATTCTGGCCATTTTCCTAGAAGCGGTATCAAGAGCTCTCCACACCTGTGAGAGTAGAAGATTCTACTAAAGTACAAATTTACCATACTAGGGCTCTGTCTGCCCATAGGGTGGGGTGGAAGTGCAGAGCTGGGAAGGCCTGTGCTGTCTGAGTGATTTGATCTTTAATCCTCTGGGCAGCCTAGCAATCAGGAGGAGCAGCATTGGGAGGTAAGCTTGGAGGTTCTGTCCATATTCTCCTCTGATGCAGTTCATCAAAGAGCTGTGAGGGAGATCACAAGCCATGCCATTGTGATTGTCCCAGCCACCAGGAAGAACAGGTTGGCTAAGCAATCGCATTCCAGTCTGATTGGACAGTGATTGACTGGGAACCAGACTGTCTTTCTTTTGGTACATGTGGTGACCTGGGCAAAGAGCCTTGGCCTCTGAGCCTGCCTGAGTGTGGATTCCCTGGAGGGGAGTAGGCTCTGCAGTTCTGGCCATAGGAAGCTGTGTTACTTATAATATCACTGTTCCATGTGCACATACAAGCATTGCTTTTGGTGTGCAGAAGACAGATTCCAACACTGAAAATCTGGTTTCTAGAAGTTCTGAACATTGCATTGCAAATTCAGTTTTGTGTGATAGATTTTACAAATAGTTTATAAACTGGTAGAGATGAGGTTATGGAGATCATCCTTCAGCAAGATCTGATTAAAATCCTTTTACCTTTCCACTATCACCAGTCACAGTGAATGGAGTGGTTCAGGGAAATTCAGATCAAGGGTCCAAAAGGAGTTTCTGAGATGCAAAGGTTTCTTAAGTGTGCATGGTGGTGTGCAGGTAGGTAGGGAAAATTCTACATCATATGCTATAATCCAGGTGGCAGGAAGCAGACATTAAAATTATTCTTCAACTTTGCTTTGTGTGTGGGCTCAATAGGGCTGGGTTTGTGCAAGAACACAATGGGGCATTAGGTTCAGCAGAACTCTAGCCCACCTTTCTGATGATGTCCATACAGAGAGAGCTCTGGGGCCTATGTTGG
>NC_000075.6:124443011-124476929 GCF_000001635.26 Mus musculus | reverse complement strand
CCACTCTTACGTGCTGCACCCACCATCACAGGCCCTGCCCACTCTGACTATGGCCCTGCCCACCCCAGGTCCGACCCCATAGATCTCTACGGCCTTGCTGACGAGGACTGCGACGACCTGGAGCCTCTGTGACGCCCTACTGTGCGCCCAGGAACTGCGCACTTGTGCCTCCCAGTGATCCCTCCCAAGGCAGGGGTGACATCGGGGGCTCGGGGTGTGACCTCCTCCCCGTGGCCTGCAGCCCTGCTGTGTGCAGGGTGCCTCACACATGACGTTTGTGGGTTTGTTTTTTTTTTAATAAAAAGTTTGATTTGTTTTTTCACCCTGGGGTGCACAGTCAGGCTCTCAGGGGTGGGCAACACGGTGGGCGGTGGGCAGTCAGGCCAACCTCCCGCGATCCCTCAGGAGAATGACACGCCCACTTCCTGTTTAGGACACACACCCCACTTCCAGTGTGAGACTCCCATTTCCCACACTTTTCCTCTTGTTCTCATTGACATACATGCCCCGCCCACTCATTAGCATGAAGCTGTTCTCTATGGTCCAGCTTCTTATTAGCATAGCCCCGCCCACCTGTTATGCTTTAGGTTTTCTCTGCAGGAAGGCCACCTCAGTAGCATAAAGCTCATTAGTATGTGCAGGTCCATTTACATGCACACCCTGCCCCTCATTAGCATACTCATTAGTATGCATAAATGGCATGAACATAACAGGGTCGGGGTCAGGTAGGGTTGAGTTAGGTTAGTGGTACATGTGTACATGTATGTTGTGTGTGTAAGTATCCACATGTTTGCTGCGTATGTAAATAGAGCATTGTACGATAGAACATGGCCCATTGTCAACTTTTAATTCCTACGAATGACAGAACTTAAAACATCACCTTTCTCCATTCTGACCACAGCAGTGTGTTTTCCAGAAGAATGGTCGACACTTAGTAGGGTTCAGTGGTCACAAATAGATGAGCGGTATCATCGCGACCCCTTCTGACCAAAGGCGGTCACGTGTTTGTCCTGATGCAATGAGGACACAGAGGTCAGGTGTGCGGTGCCACCTTGCGGAAGAAAGAAGTCAGCGCATCTGAGCCGTCCTCTCCCACGGTAGCTGTGGGGGCTTTGTGTCCATGAGTGGGAGGAGGACTGAGTCGCCCACACCACAAGGCTCCTTTCTCAACAGAAACCCAGTCTCACTTTTAAAGGAAATGGACACTTGATTTCCTGTAAGATTCGTGCGCATCCCTCAATCCAGCAAAAATCCATAGGTAGGACTCTCAGTCTCATGAAAATGGTTGGCGACCCGGGGCACTGAACGCCATTTGACAACTCGGTCCAGCGTCTTCCATCTAATCCAACGGAACAATGCCTCGAAATATCCACCTAAAATTCATGTCAGATGTCATGAGTCATCCAAGCTAATGGCATAGTTTATAAAATGCCCTAGCGAGCACTTGGTTGTTTGTGGTTGCAGGACACGAAGAAGAAAGGGCCTGTCTTGGTGGTGGCCCACTGTTTGTTAAAAGCTCAGGTAGGAGGGCAGAAGCAGGTAGATATCGGAGTAGAACATCCTAGTTTGTATACATAGTTCCAGGCTAAATACAAACAGAAACAAATCTTTGATTACCAAATATAATTTTCAGTAATTGACACCCAAAATGAACATGTCATTGCAGATGTGTGTCCCTTCTGAGTGCAGTGTAAGATCAAACTTATCATGCCAAGATAACATTCATGAGAAAATAAACCAGGGACACCAAGGAGATTAGAACAGCAGTAATAGTCCTGGAGTAATGGTCCTGTGGTTAAGAGTACTGGCAATTGTTCCCAAGGTCCTGAGTTCAATTCCCAGGAACCACATGGTGCCTCACAATCATCTACAGTGAGATCTGGTGCCCTCTTCTGACCTGCAGGCATGCACACAGGCAGAATGCTGTATATATAATAAATCTTTTAAAAACTAAAAAAGTAATTATGTTTGGAAAGCTACATTCATTTTATTTAGAAAGTACAACTATGCCAGGCAGTGGTGGCGCACGCCTTTGATCCCAGCACTTGGGAGGCAGAGGCAGGCGGATTTCTGAGTTCGAGGCCAGCCTGGTCTACAGAGTGAGTTCCAGGACAGCCAGGGCTACACAGAGAAACCCTCCACACTGCCACACTGTTCCCAACAAGGCCACAACTCCTAAAAGTACCACTATACTCCTCTGCAATCTCTCAGGACTTTAACTTTTTCTGACCTACTCTTTTCATTTTTCTCTTTCACAAAATATGTGTTCTATCATTTTATTGAAATATTCTAGAACCCAACATTAGTGCATTACCTTCTATGGATACTCTAATTTAAATACACATCTATGAAGATTCAGTGTTACCATCCACATAAGACACAACACGTGGTATTTGTCTTTCTGGGTCTGGGATATATCACTCAGAATAATTATGTCTCTGTCCATTAATCTGTAAATTTGATTTTTTTGCACAGCTCATTTCCATTGTGTATATGAACCATATATTCATTATCCTTTCATCAATTACATTACATCTGGGTTGTTTGGATTTCCTGTTTTGAATAAAGTAGCAAGAAACATGAACAAACCTTTGTCTCTGTCCTACGATAACGTCCATTGGGTATATCCCCGGAATAGTGTCCGAGGCAGTGTTCTATTGCTAGAAACAGACATAGGTCCTTTTAAAGAAATCATTTAAATGAGGGCCTGCTAATCATTTCAGAAGTTTAGTACAGTTTGGTCTTGGCAGAATTATGGCAGCGCACAGGCAGACATGGTACTGGAGAGGTAGCTGAGAGTTCTGGATCTGGATCTGCAGGAAACAGGAATACTGGCCCTGTATTCGTTTTGAAACGTTAAAGCCCACCCCCACAACAAAGCCACACATCTGAATTTCATCAAATAGTGCTACATCTTGTTGACCAAATATTCAAATCTATGAGCCTATAAGGGTCCTCATTCAAACTGTCAGAAATAGTAAAGCTGGATCATATGGAAGATGTATTTCTAACAATGTTTTCCAGAACAGTTCTCCTGATTCCATAATGAATGTACATGTTCTTTACCACACACTCATGCCAACAGTTGTGGTCATTTATTCTATTGATAATAACCATTCTGACTGGGGTAAGATAGAATGTTAAAATTATTTTAATTTGCATTTTTCTGATGACTAAGTATATTAAACATTTAAAACATATCTATGATCCATTTCTTTCACTTCTTTTAAAGATTCTCTTCAGTTCCATAGAACATTAGAAGAGAGTGTGTTTGAGACAGGGACTCTACATACCCCAGGCAGTCCCAGGATCTAGTACATAGACCAGGCTCTCCAGAGGCTCATGCAGTTCTTCTTGCCTCTGCCTTCTGAGTTCTGGAATTAAAGGTGTTCACTACCATGTACAGCCATAGAATATTTTGAAATGTTTAAAGTTTAAATGTTTAAATATTTAACAGAGCAGGTTTCCTGGTGTTTAGTGTTTAACACCATCCAATAGCCTAGAAATGAACTCTCTGATATATGTATACTTGATTCTTTCCCATCCTTTAGCTGATCCTTCAATTGATTAAGAGTTTCTTTTGCTTTCTTATTCTCTGTTTTATTGCTGTGAGGACACATCTTAACCAGGATAATGTATAAAGAAAATATTCAATTGGGGCAGGATAACAATATCAAACGGTGATCCAGGATTGTCAAGGTTGTTAGCATGGTAGTAGGCAGGCAGACATGCATGCAGGCGGGCATGGCACTAAAGAAGTAGATGAACTTGTATCTGATCAACAAGGGGGAGGCAGAGGAAAGAGACAGAGACAGATACACAGAGAGACCAGACTGATACAGAGACATAGAGACAAAGAGAGATAATCACGGTGAGAGACACAGAGACAAAGAGACAGTGGCAAAGACAAAGATAGAGGCAGAGACAGGGACTGGCATAAGCTTTTGAAACCTCAATGCCAATCTCCAGTGTCAGAACTCCTCCAGCAAGGCCATATCTACTAGTCCTTTCTAAAACAGATCAATGAAGTAGATACTAAACATTTAAAAATATGAGCCTTTGAGGGTCATTTTTATTCAAACCAGTTTATTAATAATAGAGAATATTTTTAATTACTCAAAATGAATATTTTAATTCCTGGGATGGATTAGAAAAATAATGTCCCATTTCTCATTTGTTTGTTGAACGTGATCATCCACAAATCATACATTAAAATTGTAGCTAAATCTATGACTATAAAGATAGAGCATGGATACTTTTTTCATTGTGACATTGGGATCCATAGAGTTTGACACACTCTCCACATTAAAAGCACAATTTTCTTTGTAGCTCTGGCTGGCTAGGCACTACTTATGAATCCTAAACAACATGATTTTTGAAGAGTCCCATTCCTGCCTCATATTTCTAGTGTTACAGGAATGTGAACCACACATAAATACAGAATGTCATTATGAGAAAAAATTACAGATAATGATTTTATTCATAAGAATACATCAGTTTTATTCAATAACATCTTAAAGTGGGGAGTCAGTGTATACAGTATATTGACTTAGCAAAAGAGCAACTTAATAAAAGTAACAAAAAGATAATGAATATATAACAAAATTCCAATAAAAAAATACCTAGGACAATCAAAATTCTAACCAAAAACCAAACACAATAATTAAGCTAAGCAGCATTCTCTTGCTGCAGAAGTTCAGCACAGACCTAGTGCCTGTTGCTGGCCTTGTTAAAACAGTGCAAAGGCAGTCACTAATTATAATGATCTCTTCAAGATGAATATAAGCATGCCTCATTGACGTAAGGGGTTTGCTGATAGATTTGTTCTTCCAAGGCTAAGCATGAGACATGTTACAGATGATACCTCAAAGTTTTGACATTCACTTGACTGATCAACATGAAATAATTCTTGATGACCCAACAGGACCAACAAAAATTGGCATTTTCAGAGGTCCTCCTGGATGCCCAGCAGATCGTGATGTCCCTCAACACTTCTCTAAAGCCTTCCAAACTAACAGTCTTGCTGGACCAGACAACTAAAGGCATTGTCACCTATAGCAAACCAAAAAGGAAGAAAATGCAGCACAAGATCGCCATGGTTGTAAGAATTAGATGCAATGGTGGTTCATTTGCTTTGCACACTCAGTGCTCCTGGTGAACAGTTGTGTCTGAGGGAGATCTTGACCTGGTCTGTGCCCTATTTGAGCTTCTGCAGAGTATTTTAGATCTAGGGGAGGAATAGACAAAGGCCTGGTGAGAACCTGCTATGTCACCTATCCAGCAAACACCAGCTTTACTCAGCATGACAATCCAGTATGACCTTTCGGCTGAGGTCATTCCTGTATCCCCATAGGAGCAGGACCAGGGAGCACCTGGGCCTGGATGTTTTTCTCAGATGTAAAAAATTGCTTGAAATAATGTTGCATCTTTTTAGTCAAGCCATGCACACACACACCCACCACACACACATACCCAGATTATATATATATATATATGAGAGAGAGAGAGAGAGAGAGAGAGAGAGAGAGAGAGACCCAGACACATACATTCCTAACTTCCTGAACAAACATAAGCACATGTAGTCACACATACAAGTGCAGTTCATTAAAGAAACATGTTTACATTCTCAGCTAATGATAATAACAGAGATCACCAAGGATATTATAAAGCCACAGGATAAAAAACCGTTTAATTGAAAAAAAAAAAGGGCTAGAGATATAGCACAGTCTTTAGTAACACTGTCTGGTCTTCAGCAGGTCCTGAGTTGAATTCCCAGCAAAAACCTGGTGGCTTACAACCATCTTTAGTAGGATATGATGCCCTCTTCTAGTGTTTCTGAGGAGATTGACAGTGTACTCATATACATAAAAATATATATCTTTTTTTAAAAGAAGAAAAAGAAAATAACCTTGAATGGGATAAGAACACAGTAGGCACAGCATATAGATACCTCAGTCAAAAAGGGCTTTCCCCTAATAAACAGAGGATGGAAATATGGGGCCTTGGCCTGTTAGCTAAGGCTGCTAGCAAGTTCCCAAGGCTATGCACAGTAGGCTTGATTCCCGGCAAAGCCACACTGGATGGAGGTAGAACAGCCTGTTCCTGCATCTTGCTCACTGTTCCTCAGTGTCTCCAAAGTGAGCAGCATCTTCCAATAGGCCCCCCATTTACCATAGCCTATGTGAGTCTGCACCCAAGGTAGGAGCCTAGGCAATTAGTAAATCTCCATAACCAGGATGCAAGGAAACTTTTTGTTTCCCTGAAAGGAGATTCTGTCAGGAATATTTTGAGGAAAATAAGTCTGACTAGTTCACGGCCATATGCTTGCATGTATTGTCCCACTAGGCAATACTCCATGGAGAGGCTGGACTACAGTGTAATTTTCAGTCCTTGACTGATGGACCTCAGGGCTGCTATGAGAAATACCCCTACAACCATGATGTGCCCTAATTTCTCTGTTTACGCGTACTTCTTGTTCTGGAATTGCCAGGTCCCTGGACACTCCAGTTCAACATTCTGAAGACTTTATACATGGCATCTCACAGGGCTACCCCATTTGACACCACCATCAATGTCTAAGTATCCACATTTTTCCCAAAGCTCTTTGAGGCTGATTTTAACACAGAGCGAATGATTTTCAATATCAGCAGTTACAGAGGGATGCAGACAAAAAGCAGTGTTTTTGCATACTTTAGACTGTCATGAGCCTAAAGGGCTGCCTGAGGCAGCCCTGTTCTTGCAATTCACCTTAGTTATGGGCTTGATACAGTCACAACACCAAGCAACTCAATCGTTCACATCATAACACCCTGGACAAACTCCAAGCCAAGGACAACTGAGTGAAGCTTAGGAAAAGTTGGAAATAAAATGGTAGCAGGCATGGAGAAAAACAAACTAGAATGCTCAGAAGATGCAACAAGTCCTCTGATCTTCCAGTGAGCAGTCACTATTCAGCAGGTGCAGAGAAGGAACACAAAGCCTTAGCCTGCCTTTTTGACTCTCAGGTACATGGATTTGACAGAGCAGCCTCCTCCTTGCTTCTAGGTACCACAATCCTTTGTTTTCCTACAAATGAAATCAATACAGATAAGTACTTTTCAATCTATAAACTTTGGAATATTGGACTTTACACCATTTTTTGTCTTCTTTTGTTCTAGTGAGCTAGGTGGACACGCATGATGATGGGCTATTATGTTTGAGGTTTTTTCCAATGCAATATGAAATGACAAAGTACTTTTTTCTTTAAAGGTTTACTCTATTACCATTTAATATGTTTGATGACCAAGCGAATATATGAATATATATAGCCACAATTATATACATATGTGTACAGAGACACACAAATGCATCCCTTCACACACACATGCACACACACATACAAAAAGAATACATGAGTACACACTTGTATAAACAGGTACTTTCCAGAAGCACCTACCATTACTCAAATTCAAAACACACATGCTCAAACACCCCTGGGTAAAAGCACAGACAAACACTCTCTCATGCACACACACACACACACACACACACACACACACACACAGAGAGAGAGAGAGAGAGAGAGAGAGAGAGAGAGAGAGAGAGAGAGATCTATGAAAAGACTGCTATGATTCAGCATATATCCTGTCACTTGAGGAACTAGTGGACCTAAGATGTATAAAGGGCTCTTAGATTAACCCAGCCTTTGCTGCCCTGGCCTGTACTTATTTCCTTGTCAGGAACTTTTCCATGCAGTACTTGCTGATCCTACAAGTACTAAGGTCTGCACAAACAAGCTAGTCCACACCAGACTCAAGGTCCTAAGAAAGAGGGTTCCAAGAACATCTTCCAGCAAGCTCAAAGTTGAAATATATTCTGCTCTATAAACCTACCTTGGCTACTTCTCAGAAGACCCTGGTAGCACCAATAAAAAGAGTTAACAATGGTTAATTATCCAGGAACTTTACAACACATTGCAGTTTATGTGATATGAAAACATCCCTAATGTCAGTCAAAAGGAGGCTAGTGAATTTACATGCAATATTTCTAAAATGCAGTACTCTGAAAAATTACGAGGTGAATCTGTACTGAATCAAAGCCAAGCTCATTATATACTAAGCAAAACAATGTCAGGATGAGGATGCACTGTGCAACTCCATGAATCCTCTTGGTGAAGCCAGTAAGACACACCATGAATTTCTGGGAGGTTAACATAGTATAAGAAAGGCAAAAAAGTCTAACTTTTATTTTAAAAATAAGTATATTGTGTAACTTTCTGTGTCTTACTAAAGACTTTAATTATAAAACTATAAAATTGGAGCCTGCCCTACTGTCCTAAGAGGGGACTGGGCCAAAGCCCCTCTGAGTGAGTTTCCATAGAGCTGAACAGAGGACCTGATTCCTAGATAATTCCGGAAGTGGCAGCCTGAGGCACCTCTCCATACCATAGAGCCGAAAGGGTTTGCTATCAGGGGTCCAGGAACTCCTCTGCCTAGAGTGGCAAGCTAGAGGTGGCCAACTAGGAGGGGGAGCAGAGGGAATGGCAGAAATCAAGTTCCTTCAAAAGAGGATAACTCCACAAAAAGTCTTGGAAATGATCACAGAAGTGTACAACCGGATGAGACATAGGAGAGAGCCTCAATAAGGTGCAGGATGGTTACATAGGTTTGACTGTGTTTATGCTTAGATATTAGGGCAACCTGCCCCTGATGCGTCATTCATCCTACCTGCTGCTGCTTGGTATATAGGTCTTTGATCTTCTAATTGCCTTCTTTACATAGTAAATTTGTTTCTTTGTTGCATTCTTCCAATGCAATCTGCTCCCCTAGCAACTGTCTTTTCTCCTTCCAAAACATCCTGACTTTGTGCTGGATGTTTCTTCCTCCCACACCTCCAAAGACCATTTTCCTAGCATGGGCCCTGATCCCCAGACAGCCCCAGACAACTATCCAGATTGGCCATGAAACATAACATAGAGGGAGGTCAAATCCAGAGGACTATCCAGATTGGCCATGAAACATAACATAGAGGGAGGTCAAATCCAGAGAAGACTCAAGGTACTTCTGGAAATCCTGACACCAACAGGGACTCATGTATCTCTCAGAAGAGAACATGGGGTCCATGTGTGCTTATATGCCCATGGTATAAACAAACAAACAAAAAAACCAAAAAAACACCTGTAGGTATAAGGCAAAACTTCTCTAGGAGAGAAAAGACCCAAGCAACACACAGTCATTCTATATTTCTCATGGAAACCTCATCTATGAATCTACTTTCAGAGCCCAAGAGGCTCAAGGTTGATTGATATCTCCATTATGGTGTAAACCTTTTCTATCTGGAGGATACTTAGTTGGAAAGGACAATGACTTGAGGGGCTCAGAGACTATTCACACTTGGTCAAAATGAATCCATGATGTTAAAATCTTAGAGCCTTACTTCGAACAAGGCACATTTTCAATTTAAAGGCAAACAGTATAGAACCTCAGCCCTCACTTTAGTTCAAAGACAAGGATGAGCAGACACATCCTATACCTAGTTCTTGGGTCATGACCCTCTTAGTCACTCATCAGTAGAATAGATTTTCTTTAGTCAACTCCTGGTCATGGAGCATACTCTTCAGGTCAGTCATCACCTGGCCAAGTTGCATTTCAAGCATGAATGTCTCAAAGTTAATCCTGTGAGAGGGTATGGCCCAAGGAGCAAATAATCCTGTGAACTAAGGATACAAGTTTCATGTCAATTCAAATTGAATCATGGAAAACCGCAACTCATATATTCCATAGCATAGCTCCTTGTTACTGGTTCCACTTTGTGCTTATTAAACTGATTACTCTTGGCCTGGGGCCATTAGATCCAAGGAAGTAAAGGCAGGGAGGTGACCTGCTTGAATTCCCTGAAGGGGATTAAAAGATTAGACTAGCTCTCCAAGAACTTTCTAGGAACCTGCACTATAGGCCTGGGTCCACATTAAATCTTTATAACTCTCCTGTTTTTAGACAAGAAATTGTCCATCCTTGGTTCTATTGCTGCATAAATTTCCAAAGGACATAATCATATCTACAGGGAAAAGCCTTTATAATATACAACAGGAGATTCCAATGTGTATCCAATGTGAGCACAGAGGTCAAAAGTCCTGTGCTGCTCAAAATAAACCTTCGTGGATTCCTCGCGGTTATTGCCTGGAAACTGAGTCAGGCAAAGCTAAGGACCCAACACATTACAGAGACTTTCCAGATGTTAACCAAACACACACACACACACACACACACACACACACACACTGAATCTCAATCAAAATGTTAAATAAATACAATGATGTGGCTTGATATGATAGTATAATGAACAAAATTTGAGAAAAGCAGTGATGAACTGTAGCCAATCCCGTCATACTGAGAGGCAGTTATGTTAGACCAGGCCCCTCCAGCTGATGACAGGACCAATTGGACCCTAATTACCTCCAGGTCAGTTATAAAACTGATTGGCCATAAACACACGGTACCAAACAACTCTCACAAACCATCACCTGTGCAAGCTTCTTAAAGGTAGGATGAGAGCTTACACATTACTACACTTATACCCTGACTGTGATTCATGCCACAGGCTCTGAATTACTTTTGGAGGAATCAAAAGTACCTGTGGCACCTATGTCACTCCTATTTGAACATCAAGTTCTGTGTTGAAACTCCTATCAGCCAAAGGAATTTAGATATTCCAACTGCCTGGAGTTGTAGCCTCCTGTGATATAAGGGAATCTAGGCTAAACAGGGAGGGTCCAAGATAGTCAGCAAAGAACTGGGCATAATGACTACCTTTTGTTCAAATCCTTCTTAGTGTAATTGGCCAGGATTTCCTGGAGTTCGTCTCTCTCATTTGTGATGCTCTGGAGATCTCTTTTGAGCTTCCCCAGCATCTTCATTCTCTCTCTCCTGCTCATTGATGGCAGAGGATTTGGGTGATGCTTTACCAACAGACCCTGTAGGTTGATAAAAATTAGTAAACTTGTAGAGATAATAGGGCTAGGAAAGGAGGAACCATGCTTTATCCCACACAGAAGCCCAAGGAAGAAGAAAATCTAGAGACACCGATATTCCCTGAATAACCAGGAAAGCTATCTTCAAGCTGATCTCCTCAGTTAGGTCCCTGTTCCCAACCACCATCACTAAACATATGCCTGACTCTCTATTGCAATCCCCCAAGCCCTGAACTGCATAAGCTGCCCCAGGCAAGAAAAGACAGAGGGCATTGTCAGCTCATATCCGACAACATAGTCTGTACTTATTAGCACAAAAAAGATTGACCATAAACACCAGCAACTAGCATCTCCCACAAGCCAACTCTTTTCTGGGCTGCTTAAAATGTGTGATGAGAGCTCATACACTACTACAGTATCCCCAGACTGTGAATCAGTCCACATCATATGTTTTCAATAACAAAGTGTCTAAGACCTTGACTCATGAGCTGGGGAATATACTTCTCTGTTCTTAGCATCACATGCTCATGTAACTTAAAGGAAACTATATCAGGATGAAGTGCTTCAACACTCTGTCCTGAGAGCAACACTTTGTTATTCTCACAGAGGTTGCTCTTTGTATAATTTGCCATTCAGGGGGAACTCAAGATCTCTCAGCAAAACAACTGCAGTCTTGTCAATTCCAGGCTGTCTGTAAAACGAATCATCAGACATTCTTGACTCTGGTTCTACCATTGAGGAATCTAAAGAATACAGATCATAAACTCTATTCCTGGAAGGACCAGCTCAAGCCCACATCCTCCAGGTAGCTCAACAAACATTGCCTAGGACTCACTGTGCCTTCCCCATGACCAGTTCTTTCTTGTCGTTCCCCAACATGACAGAAGGCCAGCCTCCTTCTGCCTTGGTCTGGTCTCTGTGTGTATTCTATTCTCTCTCCAAAATACCCTGAGGAGCATGGACAATATGCCTGCTTTTGAGCACATTAGGGTCTGAAGGAATACCACACAGGCAGCTCTTGTTCCCACAACACTGGAAACATCACAGAAGATTCCAGGGTTCTCCTGGATAGAAGAGATTGTCCAGGGAAGTGACTACTGATGATTTCACTGGGAATTTCCATGGCCTACCTGCTTACCAACTTGCCCAATCTTGAGCAGTTTCTGAGGTGCTCTTTCCTGGAGTTTCTCTTTTGACCCAGGGGATACCCCTTGACATCTTCAGAAGCTAGAGATTTCTCTCTGATTCACTACAAGTCAAGTGCTTTGAACGGGGAGAGTTTGTTAGTGGCCTGGCACAGGTAGCTCATCTTTGTTAGGATATAAAGCTCTAGGATTCTTGGATGAGGGAGATTCTTCCCCAGTATAAATCTACTTCTGGGCTCCGTTCATGTAACATACAATCCAATTCCCCAGGTGGACCTGTTTCCCAGAGGCCAAAAGTCATTCTCCTGTACCTTTCCTTTTATTCAAGTTGGATTATAGTTTTTAGTGTGCACATGCCTTGGGAGGAGACATTGTTTCAATATATTGAGCCAAGTGTTTTCACAAAATCTCTGTTTTACAACCCCATTTACTTGCAATGAAAACACCCTTGTACTTGACAATAGAGGAAGTAAGGTACAGGGAGAACATCAAATTGTAATGTTTTTGTCCCTTCTTCAAAACTAAAATCCCACATACTCCCTTACTCAAAAAAAAAAAAAAAAAAAAACAGACAAAATAGGCATCTGTTTGCTAAGGCCAACAGGGACATTGATTTGCTAATCTGTAGTCCCATTAGCTCTCACTTCTCTAGTAACTACCTTTTTGAGTTCTCAGTTCCAGGCCTGAGGCTGCTGGGGGTTGGACTATGATCCTGTATTCCTAAAATACCTAAGGTTAAATGGGATGGGTAGGGGATGCAAAGGCATCAATCAGGTCCACTGAAACCTCAATTTTAATGGGTCCATAATTTCAGGAGAGACTGTTTGGTATTGACATGAGTGCCTTCTGCCTTCTTGACCTGGGTGTGCTGAGTCCATGGTAAAATGCCATCTAACCTCTCAGGTATAAGAGTGGAAAAATAATGTAAAGCCTTTCCAAATTGATT
This sequence comes from Mus musculus, assembly GCF_000001635.26. NCBI lineage: Eukaryota > Metazoa > Chordata > Mammalia > Rodentia > Muridae > Mus > Mus musculus. The sequence goes on along the minus strand of NC_000075.6, from coordinate 124,463,890 downwards.
GCGTTGTCTTTGTCTAACACCTTCAGATATGTAATATCACTATGGCAAGGCCCTAAGATGTCTGGGGAGATGGTGGGGAAGTCATAAGTCCACTCTGTTTCTCAAGTAGTCTGGTGAATAGCCTTTATGGAGAACTGGAGGACCTGGAAAGGAAAAAACAGTTATAATTTGTCTAGATGATGATCTCTGAGCCTGGAAAGCAATGGGGCAGGCATTACAATCAATTTTTTTTTTTTTTTGGCTTTTGGTTTTTGGAGACAGGGTTTCTCTGTATAGCCCTGGCTGTCCTGGAACTCACTTTGTAGACCAGGCTGGCCCTGAACTCAGAAATCCACCTGCCTCTGCCTCCCAAGTGCTGGGATTAAAGATGTGTGCCACCATGGCCTGGTTTTTTTGTTTGTTTGTTTTGTTTTTTGTTTTTTTTTGGGGGGGGGGTCTTGTTGTTTTTGTTTTTTTGCCAATCAAATATTATAGGGATAAATCCCACCCCGGATTGGGTACAGTAGGCCCAAAGTAAGAAGGAGGCCTATTCACCCTCCCTGAACTCTACTATGTGTTTTGTAGTGTTTCCATTAATGAACTCTTCTTTAATCCCATGAGACTAGAACTCTTAGGCCTGCATGAACCATGAAGTTTCCATCTATTCATAGATCATTCAGTGTATATTGACCAGTTTTGGCTATGAATACTCTGCTATAGTTTGACACAATTCAAAAGGAACTGGTAAAATCTTTGGTCCAATACCTTCCTGAAAGAGCTTTTAAGCTACTCATTAAGTATTTTCAGAGTAGTGGATAAAGTTTCTACCCACCCATACAAGGTATCATTAAAATCAAGCATGGACTTTTATCCTCACCTAACAGACCACATATCAGTGAAATTAGTTTCCCACAAGTTTGGCCCCTCATATATGCCAACTTCTGGGAGAAGTATCTTTCTTTACATTTACTTTAGTATAACCTGACATATTTCTTAGAGGAATAGAGCCAGGCTGTTAAGCTCAGTTAGACTGTGCCTTGTTATGAGCAATTCAGAAAGTAGTGTGGACCCCAGTCAGGTAGTCTGGTGAAGGTTTGTTTCCAGGACCCTGCCAATATTTCCTGGCAATGTGATCCTTCCCTCTGGTGTCCACCACCAACCTTTGGGTTCAACTACCCTTTGGATATTTTTCCATTCCCTGATTCCCCTTACTTCTACTATGGAGTCTCAAGAGCAGTGGTTCACAGTATGTCACCAGAATGTTAGTAGACTCCACTAGTCTTCGAGCCAATTTTTTTCTTTTTTTTTTATTAGATGTTTTCTTTATTTACATTTGAAATGCTATCCCCAAAGGCCCCTATACCCTCCCCCCACCCTGCTCCCCAACCCACCCACTCCCGCTTCCTGGCCCTGGCATTCCCCTGTATTGGAGCATATGATCTTCACAATACCAAGGGCCTCTCCTTCCATTGATGGCCGACTAGGCCATCCTCTGCTACATATGCAATTAGAGACACGAGCTCGGTGGGGTACTGATTAGTTCATATTGTAGTTCCACCTATAGGGTTGCAGACCCTTTAGCTCCTTAGGTACTTTCTCTAGCTCCTTCATTGGGTACCTGTGTTCCATCCAATAGATGACTGTGAGCATCCACTTCTGTATTTTCCAGGCATTGGCATAGCCTCACAAGAGAGAGCTATGTCAGGATTCTGTCAGCAAAATCTTTCTGGCATATGCAATAGTGTCTGGGTTTGGTGGTTGTATATGGGATGGATCCCCGGGTGGGGGCAGTGTCTGGATGGTCTTTCCTTCTGGGTTAGCTCCAAACTTTGTCTCTGTAACTCCTTCCATGAGTATTTTGTTCCCCATTCTAAGAAGGAGCGAAGTATCCACACTTTGGTCTTCCTTCTTCTTGAGTTTCATGTGTTTTGAAAATTGTATCTTGGATAGTCTAAGTTTCTGGGCTATATCTGCTTATCAGTGAGTGCATACCATGTGTGTTCTTTTGGGATTAGGTTACCTCACTCAGGATGATATCACTCCAGATGCATCCATTTGTCTAAGAATTTCATGAATTCATTGTTTTTAATAGCGGAGTAGTACTCCATTGTGTAAATGTACCATAGTTTCTGTATCCATTCCTCTACTGAGGGACATCTGGGTTCTTTCCAGCTTCTGGCTATTATAAATAAGGCTGCTATAAACATAGTGGAGCATGTGTCCTTAATACCAGTTGGGACATCTGCATATATGCCCAGGAGAGGTATTACTGGATCTTCCAGTAGTACTATGTCCAATTTTCTGAGGAACTGCCAGACTGATTTCCAGAGTGTTTGTACCAGCTTGCAATCCCATCAACAATGGAGGAGTGTCCCTCATTCTTCATATCCTTGCCAGCATCTGCTGTCACCTGAATTTTTGATCTTAGCCATTCTGACTGTTGTGAGATGGAATCTCAGGGTTGTTTTGATTTGCATTTCCCTGATGATTAAGGATGTTGAACATTTTTTCATGTGTTTCTCAGCCATTCGGTATTCCTTAGTTGAGAATCCCTTATTTAACTCTGTACCCCATTTTTTAAATAGGGTTATTTGGTTTTCTGGAGTCCATCTGCTTAAGTTCTTTATATATTGGATATTAGTCCCCTATCTGATTTAGGATTGGTAAAGATCCTTTTCCAATCTGCTGGTGGCCTTTTTGTCTTATTGACAGTGTCTTTTGCCATACAGAAGCTTTGCAATTTTATGAGGTCCCATTTGTCAATTCTCGATCTTACAGCACAAGCCATTGCTGTTCTGTTCAGGAATTTCTCCCCTGTGCCCATATCTTCGAGGCTTTCCCCCGGTTTCTCCTCTATAAGTTTCAGTGTCTCTGGTTTTATGTGGAGTTCCTTGATCCATGTAGACCTGACCTTAGTACAAGGAGATAAGAATGGATCAATTTGCATTCTTCTACATGATAATTGCCATTTGTGCCAGCACCATTTGTTGAAAATGCTGTCTTTTTTCCACTGGATGGTTTTAGCTCCCTTGTCAAAGATCAAGTGACCATAGGTGTGTGGGTTCATTTCTGGGTCTTCAATTCTTTTTTTTTTATTAGATATTTTCTTCATTTACATTTCAAATGCTATCCCAAAAGTCCCCTATACCCTCCCCCTGCCCTGCTCCTCTACCCACTCACTCCCACTTCTTAGCCCTGGCTTTCCCCTGTACTGGGGCATATAAAGTTTGCAAGACCAAGGGGCCTCTCTTCCCAGTGATGACCGACTAGGCCATCTTCTGCTACATATGCAGCTAGAGACACAAACTCTAGTGGTACTGGGTAGTTTGTATTGTTGTTCCACCTATAGGGTTGCAGACCCCTTCAGCTCCTTGGGTACTCTCTCTAGCTCCTCCATTTGGAGCCCTGTGTTCCATCCTATAGATGACTGTGAGCATCCACTTCTGTATTTGCCAGGCACTGGCATAGCCTCACAAGAGACAGCTATATCAGGGTTCTTTCAGCAAAACCTTGCTGGCATATGCAATATTGTCCGTGTTTGGTGGCTGAATATGGGATGGGTTCCCAGGTGGGGCAGTCTCTGGATGGTCCTTCCTTTCATCCCAGCTTCAAACTTTGTCTCTGTAACTCCTTCCATGAGTATTCTGTTTCCTATTCTAAGGAGGAATGAAATATTCACACGTTGGTCTTCCTTCTTGATTTTCTTGTGTTTTACAATTTGTATCTTGGGTATTCTAAGTTTCTGGGCTAATATCCACTTATCAGTGAGTGCATATCAAGTTAGTTCTTTTGTGATTGGGTAACCTCACTCAGGATGATATCCTCCAGATCCATCCATTTGCCTAAGAATTTCATAAATTCATTTAATATTCTGTCTTTATTTAGTGCATTTGTTGTTCCGATTATTGTGTGTCGGGAGGAATTTCTTTTACTGGTCCAGTCAATTTGGAGTTCTGTAGGCTTCTTATATGTTCATTGGCATTTCTTTCTTTAGGTATGGGAAGTTTTCTTCTATAATTTTCTTGAAGATATTTGCTGGCCCTTTAAGTTGAAAATCTTCATTCTCATCTACTCCTATTATCTGTAGGTTTGGACTTCTCATTGTGTCCTGGATTTCCTGGATGTTTTGAGTTAGGATCTTTTTGCATTTTGCGTTTTCTTTGATTGTTTTGTCCATGTTCCCTATGGAATCTTCTGCACCTCAGATTCTCTCTTCCATCTCTTGTATTCTGTGGGTGATGCTCACATCTATGTTTCCTGATTTCTTTCCTAGGGTTTCTATCTCCAGAGTTGTCTCCTTTTGGGTTTTCTTCATTGTTTTTACTTCCATTTTTAGATCTTGGATGGTTTTATTCAATTCCATCACCTGTTTGGTTGTGATTTCCTGTAATTCTTTAAGGGATTTTTGTGTTTCCTCTTTAAGGTCTTCTACCTGTTTAGCAGTGTTTTCCTGTAATTCCTTGAGGGATTTTGTACTTCCTCCTTAAGGGCTTCTACCTTTTTAGCAATGTTCTCCTGTATTTCTTTAAGTGAGTTAATAATGCCCTTCTTAAAATCTTCTACCACCATCATGAGATATGATTTTAAATCTGCATCTTGCTTTTCGGGTGTGTTAGGGTATCCAGGACTCACTGTGGTGGGCATACTGGGTTCTGATGATGCTGAGTGTTCTTGGTTTTGGTTAGTAAGATTCTTGCATTTGCCTTTCGCCATCTGGTAATCTCTGGTGTTATAGATTCTAGCTGTCTCTGGCTGGAGCTTGTTCCTCCTATGATTCTGTTAGCCTCTGTCAGCACTCTGGGAGTCCAACTCTCTCCTGTGTCCCAGTGGTCAGAACACTCTCTGCAGGAAAGCTCTCTTCTTGCAGCAAAGGTGCACAGAAGTCTGGAGCTCAGATCCACCCCCTGATTCCTGGGGTCAGAGCCCTCCCTGGAGGCCGACTCTCCTCTGGCAGGGAAGGAGTCCAGGGGTCTGGGCCACAGCTCTGTGTCCCGGCTGACGATGAAGGCCCGAAGGGACTCTGTCCAAGAAGCTCTGTTGCTTTTGCCCCCCTCGTGCTCTCCTGGGTAGACTGGTCTCAGTGATCCCAATATTCTGGGTGTGCTAGGGCTTGCCTTTATCCTTTGACCCTGTTGCTGCTAGCAAGACCCTCTAGGTTTTTTGGAACTGATGTTGCGGTCCACTCACCAGTGATCTCAAGATCCCTGGTGTGCTAGGGTGCCTGCAGTACGGAGAGTCCTCTGGGGAACTTGGGGCCCTCTGCTGAGATCTCGATAAAGATGGCGCGGGCAGTGTGCTTCTTTCTTTCTCTCTTTTTTCTTCTCCTTTCTTTTCTCTCTCTCTCTCTTTCCCTTTCTTCCTTTCTTCCTTTCTTCCTTTCTTCCTTCCTTCCTTCCTTCCTTCCTTTCTCTCTCTCTCTCTCTCTCTCTCTCTCTCTCTCTCTCTTTTCTTTCTTTCTTTCTTCCTCCCTCTCCCCTCTCTCTCCCTCTTTCTCTGAAATTACCAAGAGTCATGACCTTTTTGCCTGAGAATAGTCAAGAGAAAATTAAATTGCCAGAAGGCCCCAGAACAGTGAGAGTTAAATTTCCAGAAGCCTCACCTCCAGAACAGTAAGAAAGAATTAAAGGCCAGTGACCATCAGTCTTTGGCCTTGTTTGGATGCTCTGTCCCACCTCAGTACCTGACCTTGTTGGGGCAGGATCCATGGTAAAAGAAATCTTAACCAGGCATGGTAGTATACACCTTTAATCCTGTGGTCTCACTATGTATCTTTGGCTGTCTTTGAATACATTATGTAGACTAGGCCATCCTCACAGAGTTCTGCCTGCCTCTGCCTCCTGAGTGCTGGGCCCACACGATCACACCTGAAATTCTCACTTTTTAAAGTGATAGTTTAAAGGGGATAACATTTGAAAGCAAAAATTTAGAGCAAAAAAAGCAAAATAAAGTGTATTTGAAAATAATATTTAAGACAATTACAATTGGTAGAGCTAAGGGGTTTTTTTGTTTGTTTGGTTTTTGGTTTTTGTCTTTTTGTTTTTTGAGACAGGGTTTCTCTGTGTAGCCCTGGCTGTCCTTGAACTCACTCTGTAGACCAGGCTGGGAGAGCTAAGGTTTTATGTTCCTCTTAAAATGGTAAAGTAAGTCATACTATGAGATATTAATAAGTAATAAAACTATATAATGAAGACCATTATAGATAAAGTGAAATAAAATATAAAACATCCGAACAAACCACAGGTAGATAGGAAATGGAAACCAAAAGGTAAAAAGGAACAGGAAAGTAATGAAGTGTCAGGTATAACCTGCTATTAATAAGTATATGGTATATAATATAATCTAAAGAAGGATTAGACAAAGACTGTAGAAATGTACTTTAAAAACCCAATTATAATGCAGTCTGTGAGAAAATAATTTTGAGCATAGTGTTCCTGGTAAGTTAAGAAGTAAAAGGTAGTTGAAGGCTCCTGGTAAAAACAAACTCATTTATTGAATGAGGACAATAACTTTCCAAATACATGACCACTAGAAATTCGTTGTGTTTTGCCATTCTCAGAAACAACTGGTTCTTGATGAATCTTTCCTGCTGAGTTTCTCCCAGTGCCTTGCTGTGTAAGGAATAAGTGTTTCCATTTTTTCTACCACCAAATCCTGTCCCCTTGAGGCTTGCTGGGATGGTTAGAGTGCCACTGCTCTGTCAGTGGCCACAACTTATTTTTGTAAGAAGTTTTACATTTTCATTCCAACAACAGTTCACATAGAACTGCTCTTGTCAGTGTGTTTGCTTTTGTGCATGCCTTTTGGTAACAAAATTTGCATTCATCTACATCCTTTAAGGTGCCATAGAGCAAGAGACATTTTATTCCTCTTTTTGCCTAGAGACAATATAATAAGCCTAGAATACTGCTTAGCTACATGGTTGAGGTTCATTAAAGTGTATGCTAAATTCGGGATTTTGAATTGACAAATGCCAGTGGGATTACAGTAATGTTGCATTACCAGAAGTGGAGGGTAATTTCTGCTTGCCTTTGTCCATATTCCTCTACCCATAAGTACATGCCAATCCACTCCATGCCCCAAGCAAGCAGGAAAAAAGAAGGGATGTGTCATGCCCTGTGTGGCCAGTAGATGTCAGAAGGGAAGCATTGGTTATGGGAGGAGTAAATTTGGGAGAGCAGTCAGTCCAGACTGAGCAAACAACTTCTGGGACAGAGGTTACTTTCACCTGTGGAACCAAGTGCTTTGCCACTATGCTCACAGCATGGCAAGAAGTTCAAAACACATGGAGTAAAAGAAACACTTTTCCATAGCTCTTACACTTTTTTTCCTGATCTCACATTCCTTTTGTGTTTGAGGGCTATCCTACTTTGGTAATACAGCCTCCTTTACTAATCTCTTCTTGCTGTCTTCTATGGAATCCACTCCATGAGTTATGAGTTTCAGATATGGTGCTTCCTAGTTTTGTATACATATTTGTTTTTTTTTAAGATTCCAAGAGTAAAAATTCTTAATTTTGTCCATGCATTTACCTATCTTCTCTTTTGATTATTGAATGTTCCCGTGAACAAAGGCATCAAATGCTCTACGTAGGGCCCTCTTTCAGTTATCTGGGTTATAAACTGAGGAGTGGAATTTCTGGGTCTTAGGTCAGTGGTCATCCCATGTTCCTATGCTCCCCCAAGATTCAGGATGGGTGTCAGTGGATCTGAGTTTGCTTCTCAGTGTCTGCTCTTCTGTCTGGGAGCCTTTTCTCAGCAAATCACTCATATTTGAATCCTTGAATCAGTCTCTGCTCCAGAGAGCTCCAAATCCAGGGCACTGCTGGGTACAGAGAGATCTCCAGTAGAGTCTGGAATGAGGTTGGTCTTACTGGAGTTTTAGCAATATTTACTTAGTATGCCACTTTTCTCTCGTTTCATGGTCTGTAATAAGACTTGTACTTAAAAGCCAAGCTGTACTTATGCATAGAGATCGGATACTATCAGAACCCCTTTCAAATGAAGGGAATACTTGTGTGTTCTCCATGCCCTACAGTATTTTTTCCTTAGTAGTCTGTTTTTATGAATGATTATTAGTCTTCCCAAAAAGACTTCTTCTCTCCCAGTGTTTCTTTGGTACAAGGCACTACCTGCTTCATTTTTAGAAAATGAAAGGAAGGATGAGAAGAAAAGAGAGGCTAGAGAGAAGGCTCCATGGTTATGAGCTCTTGCCTTTTTAGCGTAAAGGAGTTTACTTCCCAGCACCTACATCAGGTGGCTTACAACTGTCTGTAATAGCTGCTCCTCACGATCTGATACCTTCTTCTGGCCACAGCAGGGAACCACAGCTATGCACTTATACTGCTCCCTCCAATATACACAGAGAATCAAAAACAAAACAAAACAATAAACCTTTTTATTTTAAAGAGGACAAAGAAATGAGAAAAGATCTCCAAGAATGCATTAGGCCAGTGGGATACCCTGGCCTCCTATGTCCCATTAAAGATGTCTTCAGTTTCCTTCCACACAGAACTGTCTGTAATTTATTGTTAAGGAACACTGTTAAGTAAAACTAAGGGAAACAACTTTGAATACACAGAATGTATCATAGGAGTTTTCAGGCAATGCTTTCTTATGCTGGGCTTGCCGTAGTTCCTTTAGTTGTCAAGCCCTGTATTGTCCCTCTATCCACTTACAGCATAGGATTTTGCTCCTCAAACATCTTTCCATTCCCTAAGGGATTAGAGCTGAAGGCTTGCCTACTTGTCCATCACACTTAGAGCAGGAACTCAGAAACCATGTTTGTAACATTAGAGATGAAGTTCTGGAAATGGGAGCCAACCTTGACAAAGCACCTGCAGTAAGTCAGGGACATACCAGGTGCTTTCCTGCCCAGGGACACTTTGCTCCCTGATAACTGAAATGGCTCAGAGTCACCAGCTATTTGATAGTCAAAGTGACTTTAAAGTATTTTCTCTGTCATAAAGTGGTAGATTTTGCAGTATCTTTGTGGTCTGTGTTTAGCCTTAATGAGAAAAATATACTTTGAAACTGGCTCTGCGGTCATTTCCTCAACTTTCTGAATGGGTGCATTTCCATGAGACTACCATTGTTAAGATATGGAAGGAAACACAGCACACAGGTCACGTGCTCTTGCCATATCTATGGAACCTTGGGACTTAGTGGAAGGTTTCACAGATTCCAGGTCATTTTAGATGTCTATTTGCATTTTACAATTAACTTCAACATTAAGATGGGAGTATATTTCTGATTATCACTTCTTTCCATGGTGTGTTTGATACTGTTTTTGCCATCATTTATGTACTATAGAAAGCCTAGGATTTTCACTGGCTCTGTAGGATTTTCATTTCAATGGAGCAAGGATGTGAGAACATAGTCTTTGTTGACAACAGCCAAACAACATTGGCATATCTGAACTGTCCTTGGTGTGTTCACACAGCAAATGGTACTAAAGATAGATTTAGCTTTGAATAGAATTTAAAGGGGCTCCTAACATTTCATAACAAAAAATAAGCATACAATAAAATCTTATCACTAAGGGAATTTAAAAAATAAATATTAAGTATTATATTAATACATTATCTGGAATATCTAGATATGAACTGTTGATTATAGAGAAGGCCCTGGGGATGGGCCTTTAGCACTTGGACTGTGGTGCCCTGGGTGTGGCTTCCCACAGCACTGTCCTCGGAGCACACTGAGATCTTTCAGTTTCATGAGTCCCCAAACCTCTCTTCATAGTGCACCTATTACATTTGCCTTTCCATGTGGGCTTCAGGTGAATGTTCACCTGTCTGGCTCCTCCATCTTTTCTGGCCTTTCATTACCTTTTCTGTTGAGGCCTCTTCTAATTTGGTACCCAGAGTCCTTCACTTATTTCTTCTCCTGTTCTGTTGAATCCATTTCATGAGTTCCTACTTTCAGATCTTGTAGTTTCTGATTCTTGTGTGTACATTAGTGTATGTGGGCTTTTTAAAGATTTCAATAGTTAAAATCTCCATTATTTTCATCCGTTTCCCTATTTTCTTTCAAAAATTAAAATTATTTAAGTTCCTTTATGAATTGTCTGTTGATGTCTTTCTATTGCCTGTTTGTCTTTGGGGTTTTAGTAATTTGATAATTTTCAAATCATGCCACCTGACACATTTAAAAATTTCCTGTAGTTAAAGTTGAGTTAAAGAACCTGAACTTAGGTGGCCCAGAAGATTGCTCAGCAGTTAAGAGCACTGACTGCTTTTCCAGAGGTCCTGATAATAATAATGATGTGCATGTGTTTGTAAGTGTGTGTTTGTGTGTGTAATAGTAAAACAAATAACCCTTAGTTACTCCTATTTTGATAACATTTGTGAAGTCAGTCATCTAGAGTGCTTTATATATTCACAGATTTCACTGACCTTATTGTGGTATAGGTCTCGTGTGTGACCTTTTTCCACTACCATTTTCCCCCTGAATGAAACACATTAATTTCATAATGAAATGGTAATGATTTCACAAAAATTTCAAGAGCATTATACAGTATGCAAGATCTAAACCCCACAAATTGTACTCTTCTTAGTATGTTACCTGATATTCTGAATATTTTCATAGTACATTATGAAGCTATTACAAAATCTCAGGCCTCTGTGATGGCCATCAACAATATGCAACACTGTAAACATGCTCCACACTCTCTTAATATTCAATCTTGTTTCTCTTTCAAATCAGTGCCTTCAATTGCATCATTAATCTATGATATTCCAAATCCCAACCAAAGCAGTTTAGCATTTAGCTGATGTCTTAGATTCTGTTGCTGTAACAAAACACCATGGTCCAAGGAACCATGTGAGAAAAGTCCCATATCCCTATGTACCTTGGTCACAGTTAACTGAATGAAATCAAGACAGGAACTTGGATGCAGACATTCAATGAGAGCACATGGAATAATGCTGATTACTGGCTTCATGTCCATGCTATCTACAGTCCTCTTTCTTATAACTCCCAGAACAATTTGCCCAGAGGTGGCACTGTCACGAGCAGTAGGGTCACCTTATATTAAACATTAATTAGGAACATGGCTTACACACATACCTACAGGTCAAAGTGATGGTAGCCATTCATCAACTAAGATTCCCTATTCTCAATGTTTAGGTTTATGTACACATGAATGAGACCATTTTCCATGAAAATTTAGTAGTTGGCATTGCATAAGGCAGTGCTGTGCTGCCATACATTGTAAGTACCAACTTTGTATATTACTTAAAATTTTTGTATGATTTAGTGGCACTTTTGTTAAGACAAAGCAAAGAGATATGTTGAGTACCATCTAATATTTTTAAATTACTAGAGATTCAAGAAGGCAATTTATCTTTGTACTTCTGCAGAAAGTTTGAATCTGGTTTAAGTAAAATAACACAACACTTTGGGAGAAAGATGCACCCTAGCAAGCCTGCACTAGAAGCCAAGATGGAGAAAACCTCCACAACCACCATGACCATTCCCCTGGTGCTGTGGTAGACAGGGAGGAAGGTGATCCAGACACTGCAGAACACCAGCATGCTGAAAGTTAGGAACTTGGCTTCATTGAATCTGTCAGGAAGGTTCCTAGCCAGGAAAGCCACAGTGAAGCTCCCCAGAGCCAAGGATCCCAGAACAACGTGGAAAGCAATAACTGAGCCTTTGTTGCAAATAATGATGGTCTTTCCATGTTCAGATTCTGTATCTCTGTCAATAAAGGGAGGAGATGTTGCCAACCAGATTCCACAGAGAACAAGTTGGATTAGGGTACAAATGGGAATGACCAACTTAGGTGCCCCTGATGCCAGCATCCCTCTCATCCTTCTTCCTGGAGTAGTGAGCTTGAAAGTCATGAGCACAGTTATTGTTTTGGCCAACTCTGTAGAAACAGCCATAGTGAAAAATACTCCAAATGTGGTCTGCTGCAGGATGCAGGTGGCCTGCTTGGGATGTCCAATGAAGAGCAATGAAGAGCCAAGCTAACTCCATGACAGGCTGCAAACTGACAGTATGGGAGACTAGGTCTAAGTTTCTGTTTCCTAGAACTGGAAAAGTCCAAACAAAACCAGGAAAACCACCATCACAAGCAGCCAATCAGAAAATGCCCCTAGCACCAGGCCTGAGCCAAGCCTAACCCAAGAATAATCAGCCTGCATTAGTTCTGTAAAGTCCCCCAAGTTCCCCAGAACCTTAACCAATCCCAAAGACACCTATACCCTTGGAATTTGAACCAACCAATCAGAATAAAGTTCACCTTCTCTTCCCTGGAATTCCTCTAACTGGCTTTAAATTGAGCTTGCAAAGTTCACATGTCTGGCTCCATCCTAGTGAATGGCAGAACCCTGCATGATAGAATTCTGCAGAATAAAACAATTTTGTATAATATTTGAGTTGGGAGATTCTTCCTTCAGTGATTCTTGGACCCTAACATTATAAGCTCTCCCAAAGAAAGCCACAAAGCAGAAACAAGTGTTCAAAGACATCACCCTATCTGGGAGCTTTTTCACTCAAACAGGAATTCTGGTCATGGTCACCCATGATGAAAATGCACTTAGTTTAACTTCAATGACCCTAAAAGTCTGCAGCACCCTGTACATTCTTCAAATGTCTCTTCTTCCTTCCTTCCTTCCTTCCTTCCTTCCTTCCTTCCTTTCTTTCTTTCTTTCTTTCTTTTTCTTTCTTTCTTAAGATTTATTTCATTTATATGAGTACACTGTAGCGACATTTATATGTAGTATACCAGAAGAGGGCATCAGATCCCATTACAGATGGTTGTGAGTCACCATGTGGTTGCTGGGAATTGAACTTAGGACCTCTAGAAGAACAAGCAGCCAGTGCTCTTAACTGCTAACCCATATTTCCATCCCATCTTCTGTCTACATCTTGTAAAATCAAAAAGCAAGCTATATCTTCCCAACATACAAAGGCACAGAATGCCCCTTCCCATTCCAATAGAGAGGAACGTGTACATAGTGGGGGAAGAATGGACCAAGGCAGGAAACGCAGCAGAACAAACACCACATCCAGTAGCTCTGTCTCACACATCAGGGACCTCAGACTGAAAAGGCTTAGATGGCTCTATCCCTGAAACTTCTCGTACATCTCTAAGTTCAGTTACTCACGCTCTCTATATGCAGCTCTCCATGGCAGATGTCTCATAGCTTAGGTATCTCAACATCTTATGGTCTCAAAATACAACTCAGGCTTCATCCTCACAGGTTCATGCAATGCACTCTCACAGTTTCCTCCCTCACTGGGGCTCTGATTCTAGCTGGAATAGTGGTGAACTGAAACTACAGGGGAAGAATCCATGACCTTAAATTTTACATCTTTCTTATTTCTAGAACTTGGGTGATACTGGCAAGTTTGGATTCTAAATTGGGATAGACTCCCCCATGCTTGGACCACAGCAAGCATGCCAGCTCTTATAGCAGGTTTTGTATGAAGTTCCCCCCAGGGACTAGGAATCACTTGGCCTACCCCTGCCCCCTCTTCCATTCATTGAAGGCTTATCAGGAGGGTGTGTTTCCCTTAGCACACCTTCTTAGGCTTTCATTCCTGAACTCGGGCCTCTGTCTCAGCATTTGGTTGCCATTTGAAACTACCCAGTGCTGCTTTTCTCTACAAGCCACAGACTGCATTTATTTCTGCCCAACTTCTTGCTTTTTTTTTTCATTGTGGTCTTGAATGAGTTACTAGTAATAATCATCCAACAGATTCAATACTCCATCTAAGAAATACAGCCAATTATTTTTTAATTCTGCCTTACTCAATTTCTCTGAGCATGGGAAGAATAAGGACGTTTTGGGGTAAAATTACCACAAAAATGACCTCTAGCTAAATATTTCATTCTATTTTCAACTGAAATCCTACAACATCAACTTCTGTCTGCATAATTTGCAATATTCATATCCTCCAGATGCCACAACAACAGCCAGTTAAGTTCTGAGTACAGCTTTCTTTGCTGTTTGCCATCTCAAGTCCTGATATCTCCCACATTCCTCCAAAGGAGAACATGTGCAGTTTCTGTCCAGCAACAAAACCACTTTTTGAGGGTTTTTTTTCTTCTTGGTTCTAACTTGCTACTCTGTTTCTTTGATTAAATCCTCTAACCAAAAGCAACTCAGGTAATGAACAGGTTCACTTGTTTGGTTCTGTCAGAACACAGTCCATCATTTTGGGAGCTTAGGATAGAAACTTCAAGAAAATAAGGCAAAAACCATAGACAAACATTGTTTCCTGCCTTGCCCTCTTGCTTGGACACTGTCTCATGCTCAGCTAGCTCATTTATATAGCCCAGGCCCACTTGCTGAGGGATCCTGCCACCCTCAGTGGAAGAGCCTTCCCACATCAATCATTACAATCTCTCACCAACACAACATTCAGCCATTTTGATGAGGGCATGACCTCAAGTGAGGCTTCCTCAGATGACTGTAGGCTCCAAAATGTTGACAACTGAAGCTAATTAGGACACAGAGACAATAATACATCAGAAAGTTTTAAAAACACAAATCAAATGTGTTAACCATATCAATCACTTAAGTAGCAAAACTCCAAAAATAGCTGATTGCAACAACCGGAAGACAAAGTTGCCAAGAAATGAGGAGAAGCAAGCCTTCAGAATCAAGAAGAGGAAACTAAAACTGTTTCCCAAACTGTCAAAAACTCAAGAAACTCATAGTAAGTTGTCAGAAGACGAAAATAGGTGACAGTCTATCACTTTTCAGAGAAACAACAATATAATTAGATTATAATGAATAAAAACACACAACATAGATAGCACCACAAATAAAAGGAGACAGAAAGACAAACATATGTCTTTTAAACATGAGGTATAAGAATATGATTTTAAAAAGTAAGAAATTACAGACCAATACTCAGCCCGTGTTTTCTGTTTCTCCTCTTTGCCAATAATAGAAAGCAGATTAGAAGTGGGGAAAAACTCTGTCAGTTGGACACAGAGGCAGCCTAAGGAGTGGGACAAGTTTTTTTTTTAAACCAAATCCATATCTTATAGAGGCCTAGTATACAAAATATATAAAGACCTCAAGAAACTAGGCTTTCCAAGGCAAAACATTCTATTTAAAACTGGGGTATAGATCTAAACAGAAAATGCTCAACAGAGGAATCTCAAAAAGCTGAGAAATACTTAATGAAATCATCACCATCTTAGCCATCAGGGAAATGCAAACCAAAACTACTTTGAAATTTTATCTTGTACATGTCAGAATGGTTAAGACCAATAATACAAAGGATAGCTCATGCTAGCAAGGATGTGGAGAACTGGGAACAACTCTCCACTGCTTGTGGGGTGCAAACTAATAGAACCATTATGGAAGTCAGTATTTCCTCAGAATTGTGGTTCCTCAGAACATTGAGAATCCATCTATCTCAAAACCAGCTACACTGCTCTTAGGAATCTATCCAAAAGGTGCTCTACCCTACCACAGGGACATTTGCTCAACTATGTTCATAGCATGTTTTTTCATACTAGACAGAAACTGGAAACCACCTAGAGGTACCTCAACTGAAGAATGGATAATCAAAAAATGTGGTACATTTATACAATGGAGTATCACTCAACTATTTAAAAAAAAATGACATCATGAATCTACAAGCAAGTGAATGCAACTTAAAAAAAAATCACCCTAAGTGAGGTAATCAACACCCAGAATGACAAACATGGAATGCATTCACTTATAAGTGGTTATTTATTACCAATTAGGTAAATAATAATCAAGCTGTACTCCACAAACCCAGAAAGGCTAGGCAGAGATGGGCTATAGGGCACAGATCTCCTTCTAAAGGGGAAATAGAGTAGTTTCTCTGAGTAGACTGGGGTTAGATGGGAAAAGGAGTGGGAGGGATCAGTTGGGAGGATGCAGGGGTAAAGTACAGTGCAGGGAGAAACAGCTGGAATGGGGTCATTTGGGGGTTAGTTTAAAAGCCCAGTACAATATCAACTTCCTGGATGCTATAGGGTGACCCTAATGAAGACTCCTCGAAATGGAGAATATGAAGTCTGAACTGAACATCCTTTGAGGCCAGCCAGGGCTTCAGTGTTGGAAATGGGTTACATTTGGTTGAGCTGTTGGCCAAGGTAGTCCCTTGGAGATCCTTAAACAATCCATGCTGATGCTAGGACAAAACTGCTCTCACATAATGGACAGCAGGGCCCCATCAATAAGGACAAATTCCACACAGTTCACTGAATACACAAATCAAGCTTATGCAGGCTTGAAGCCTTAACCCCTATGTTCTATTCTCTTTGAAGAGAGAAGGAATTCTACAGGCTACAGAAAGAGAAACCTTACACACACACACACACACACACACACACACACACACACACACCCCAAGATGTTCTGGGGCATAATGGTAACAAAATTGTTTGAGTGGCCAACCAATGTTTGGTTTAACTTGAGACCCTTGACCTGAGAGGGAACCCATGAGTAACACTGACTGGATTTCCAGGAACCTTACAGAGACTTAAATGGCAAGCATAAAGACAGCATGGGTCTGTGCCAAGTCCTCTGCTGATACGTTATGGTTGTTAGCTTGGTGTTTTCATGGGACTCCTAACAGTGGGAGCAGGTGTAACTCTGACTCTTTTGCTTGATCTTGAGACTTTTCCTCCTATCAGGTTGCCTTGTCCAATATGAAGGCTTTCACGTTGTCTTTTTCTATCATTTTTTGTCCTGTACTCTCTTGGAGGTCTGCTCCTTTTTGAAGAGGAAACAGGGCAGGGGGTTACTGGATCTTGGGGAGAGAGGACAGGTGAAATAGGGGAGGGGGTGGTAGCTGGGAAGAGTGTAGGGAGGAAAAACAGTGCTCAGGATATATTGAATGAGAGAGAATCTATCTTCAAATAAATATTAATGCAATACTGCTCAAATGAAAATGCAAAAAAGGTAAGCAATAATGAACAAAGAAAAGCAAAATAGTGAAGACAGGGACAGTAGGATTGTGACAGATACAGCTTTTGTTCTGTTTTTGTAGATAGTGACCATCACAAAGGAGTGTAAAAATATCATCTTGGAGGTTCAATTTCTCCTGATCATCTAGACCTAGTCCTGAAAGCTTCTAACCTCTGTACAATCTTATCTAGGTCTAGAATGTTTTGGGCATATGAGACTTAACTGCTGAATAAAATCACCGTTTCTTTTTCTTTCTGAACTTTGGCTGGCTTGTCAACTAAGTTGTTCTGACTCAAACTCCTCTTCATGCTAACCGATTCAAACTGGCTTCTTTCACTTCTGACTGAATTGCTGTGCTTGGCCTCAAATGAACTTTAGCAATCTGTTCTCATCTTCTGGTACAGTCTCATTCTCTGGCTCATTCTTTCTTCACCTGTGTCTAGCTCATTTTCTCTTTAGCCTGTATCTGTTAAACTCTCCAGGTAAAACTGCCTCCTCCTCTCACCCTCTCAGCTGCTTCCTCTTATGTTGCCTCTCTTCCCTCTCTCTTCTCTTGAGAGTTGGGCATATCCTATCTTGTCAGATCTTTCTCTAATTCATCATTTTGTCAGCCACTCAAATAGACATTGCTTTCAAACATGAGTGCTTCCTTCTAAAGCTAACTTTATTTTCATCATTTGGCAGAAAACGTGTACTAAGGGCTGAGCCACACCACAAATAGAAACACCTTCCCTCCCCCATCCCACCCCCACCCCCAAGTAAACTGGATATTCCCTGGGTTAACACTGTGATCAAATACCCTGCAACACAGGAGTTCATGATAAGCTCATCTTGGGCCCAGTCTATGTCTGTGAAATCAGAAGTTTTGCTCTCAGCAATGTGAAATATATATCACATAGGAAACAAAAGAAGTCATTTTCTTGTTTTAGTTTTCACTAGTTTGAAATGTGGAATCACAATGTTTCTTATTTCATTCCAAAAGCAAACTCTTGATTGTTGTCAAGGAAAACCAATGTCTAAATAACTTTTCTAATAAAAATATATATGTGATATTTACAAATTTGTTGCATTAACTATATTATGCATTAAGAATAAATACACCAAGGTATAAAAATGTTAAATGTTTAATCATATTCTCCAAAGCAAAAATGAAAGTGTTACCATCTAACTTACTTAAAGCAGAGAAAATAGAAATGAATCAGTTATTTAAGGCTATTACATGTGTGTCCAATTGTAATTTATCATCAGTATTTAAATTCAAACAAAACAGTTCTGTTTCTTAAATTCATTTTTACTTTTTCATGCAGTATGACTCACAGGCAGGAAAGCTTTCATACCCATCCAAATAGAAGCCACTTTCTGCATTTTTACAGTGTACTATAATACCACATTTGTTTCCCATCTATAACAACTCTTGCTACAGAAAGCTTGATAGTTCATTTCTCTTCTCCATATAATGTGCTAACTAAACCATTAGTCAAAACCCTTTGAAGGAGATTTGCCTCAGCTAGATTCTGTGCTTTCTGCCATTCTGTAGGGAGTTGGCAGGAATCTGACATTGAACAAGGACATGGAAGTAGGCTCAGAACAGAATAGTTACATTTGGGCTAAAACAAAGCTCCAGGTAATCTCAGCCAAGGAATGTGTGGCATTCCTTTTATCTTGGTCGCTCTGATAAGCCCCGTAAAACTATGATTCCTCAACTTTATTAGCTTGTTGCTACGTACTCTGGTGGAGTCAGCTTGACAGGCGAAAGTTTGAAAGCTATCTCATGAGGAAAAGAGTTTCACGAAAGCTCCCTCCTGGAGTCTGGCAAAAGCCATGTTCTCCAGTTAGGTCAGTTTGACAAGCGGAAGCTTGGAAGCTGGCCGTGAGGAAAAGAGTTTCAAGGAAATTCCCTCCTGGAGTCTAGCGATCCCCCTAACCCATAAAATTAATTTTCCACTCCCGCGTTAGTCTAGTGTATGGATCCACGTGCCCTCTATTAAGCATTACCCTATTATAAGTGTCTTTTAAGATTGAATTCTGACATAGCTAAAACCTCTCCCAGTGTTCCAAGATCCCAGATTACAGCAAGGAGTTTAACCTATTCAGTAATTAATTAAGCATTACAATAGACAGAGCCATTAACTCAGTTGTCTGCAGAAAGAGCCTGGAAATCTCACTGAGATAGAAATCTTTACTACAGGCTACATTCCATGCCAAGAGCAAGTTGATATACTATCCTAATAAATGGGGAATTTTCCAGACAAGATAAGATTTTACAAGGCCTGGGAATTTAGGGGTCCATGACACTACATTATTCTTGAGGCCTGTCAAGAGTTAAAACCCCCTGGTGCTATTAACACTAAAGTATGAAATTCTTGCCTGGCATTAGGCTGATCCTAGGCAGGGCTGTTGATCTCTATTGTAAACATTTATCTAGATCCTGAAAATTCCTTTCTTGCTTGTATCTGGTAAATTTCAGTGTACCTTGTCTTATTGTGATTTGTAGCTCCTGATAATTCGCTGTATTATATAATAGTCTAATGCTCGACCAGACATTACATTCATATTCAACACCTCTCTTGTGTGCATCTGTTTGTCAATTTAATCCTAAGCTTTGCCCACCTACTCTAGAGACCCATTCTACGCAGACACAGGGGTCCAGAGGGTCTGTGGCAGCTTGTGTATTCCTTGACCTAGAACTGACCTTATTATTGGCATGTACTTAAAATGGTATAAAAGCAGGCTTAGGAAAATAGACCTGCTTCAGCCTCAGCACTGGCTGGAGTCATGTTATAGTGATGTCTAATTGTCTTCTTCTATTCAATCCTCTTTCCCTCCCTTGAGATCCTGTTGACTGACTGAGCTGAATGGTCACCCTTTATTTTCCACTGCTACCTGCAAATAGACAAGATGGTTCTCATATCCATCTGACAATGAGAGTGCACGAAAGATTAAAATTATGTGGGAAAAAATTATAAGGCAATGGGTCAACAACGCTTAAGCTGTAATTACATGCCGTTTTTATGACCAATACAGCACTGACTGTGAGAGTCTTTACAAGAATTTAATCCTTTAACCCTTTGCTATTGTCTTCATTCCTTTAGCACAATATCACCTTAAGGCACCCAGCTTGTCCCCAACAAATGAGCACTGAGGTAATTCTCGTATTTAGGCTACCATAATACAACTGCAATGAACATGAGAATTCTGGTTCTTCTTTAAACTAATTTCAAGTGCATAGAAACTATACTGAGAAGACTGCTGGGATCCATGGCAACTCTGTCATTTTTATGAGAACTCGGTAGAATGGGGTTGCTTGGGAGTAGGTATTATGTGCAAATGTATCAGAATACATATATTAACTATGTAAAATTTTATATCAACTATAACACAACATGGTCTTAACTAATTTTAGTTGACATCTATGAAAACTCCCAACCTACTGCTTTCAGAGTTTATTTCTAATGCACAATCCTGTATCACATTCATATTCATTATTCAATTCTGGACAGTGTCTTATTTTCACTCTTTTTGTTTTCTCAATTAAGTTATACTTAGTGAGATATCATTTATGTAACCCTAACAATGTATTCTGTGTCCCAAAATCTATGCTAAAGTCCTCTTTCTATAGCTTTATACTTTATTTCACATTATTTTCAGTTTCACTACAATAATCAAAAGCTTTATAACATTATTGAAAAAATAATGAGATATAGAGAAG
This sequence comes from Mus musculus, assembly GCF_000001635.26. Classification (NCBI taxonomy): domain Eukaryota; kingdom Metazoa; phylum Chordata; class Mammalia; order Rodentia; family Muridae; genus Mus; species Mus musculus. The sequence continues at coordinate 124,443,293 of NC_000075.6, read as the reverse complement.
AAAGTCAAGAACATAAGCCCCAAATTATAGTCAAGCTTCAATCAAAAGACCTAAGGAAACTCAGCCAGGAAAAATGTGAACATGACCAATATTACCCAATGACTGCATATGTATACAAATGTAATAAACACAGACTTCACAACTCCCACAAAAATAATTCAAAGTGACCCATAACTGGCACATTTCTGATCCCTCTAGCTACTACTGGTCCCACTTCCAAACATTGGCCCCAGAGCTCTCTCTGTATGGACATCATCAGAAAGGTGGGCTAGAGGGGTTTTC